>NC_056741.1:566999241-567124241 GCF_019279795.1 Protopterus annectens | reverse complement strand
AGCTATAAAGTCGAATTTTTGAAACATAGAAAACTCAGAAGCGCGAAATTCAAAATATCGCACACCAGAGATTTTGAATTTCATACTACTACTCCACACGCGCGCACACACACACACACACACACACACACACCATCCTCCCCACACACAAACACAAGCTCTCTAATACATAAAAGCAGGGGGCAAGCCCCCCTGCACCCCACATGTCCCCCTACTTAAATATTCTAACTCCGAGGTCGCATTACACACACACACACACACACACACACACACACACACACACACACACACACACACTTACCTGAATCCGTAACCACAGCGGAACTTCAGAAGCATGAAATACAAAACCTCCTGTATTCGAGGTTTTGAAATTCACTCTTTTGCGCTTTCGCTCTTTTTTCAGGATTCCTTATGGGCTCGAAATGCTGAATTTCGACATTTCAGTATTTCAAGCTTCTAAAGTCTATATATATATATATATATATATGTATATACCTTTTATATAATATCAAAGTGGGTCAAGTGATGACAATCAGACTCGTCTGTGTATCTCTTTCAATAAAGGCTTTAAAGATACATAGCCATTCAAACCAGGTGAAATATCTGCCCCTAAATGTAAAATCTAATTAAATTCTTCCTTTTCAATGTAATCATTTATATTACCTCACATATATTATTATCAAATACTCTTAAAATTAAAAATTTAAAGCTATGTCCAAATCATTGTCTCTAATGTGTTTATATAGTGCATTTGTAACTATTTCTATTTTAATTTCAGACGGGTGGTTACAGATACAATCTTTTAACCTCTGGTTAATTTTGCCCACATAATATGCTTGACATGCAACACATCTAGCCAGATAGACATTTCTAGTTTCACAATTACCATATGCATTAAGTCTGAAGATCTTGTTAGGAACTGGATGAGTAAAATATTAATCACAACAAATGAAATTACAGAAAGTACATCTGCCACATTTAGATGTACCATTCTTTATTGGTCATATCTTCCTTGATCTCTGTGTCTGCTCTTTATAACATAACAACTGCTTCAAACTTCGATTATTCTTATAACCAAAGCACGGTCTCTCATTGGCTGCCATCTGTAGTTCTGTTATATTATGTAGGATGTGGCAGTATTTCTCAATGATTTTCTAAACACTGGCAGTATTTCAATTATATGTTAACATGCATCTAACTATACCCTGTAAACACTCATTCATTAGTAGCTCTTGGCTAGCTTCTGAGAACAGTGGCTTAGCTCTGGTAGATCTACAACTCTTAACAGCCTCACAAATCTCCAGTACTTTCCGCTTACTGTAATCTCTATTAAGACACTCTACAGCAGTGTTTTGTAATTGCAGCTGCATATTCTCATCAGTAGTGTTCAGCCTTGCACTTCTGTAAAGTTGATTCCTAAATATGTTATCAAACATGAACTGTGGGTTCATCCTATCACAATGTAAGTATGCATTTTTCTTAGCTGGTTTTGTCTATAAACGAATATTTAAAGTGTTGTTGATGCCTGTAAATGCTGTTAGATCCAAAAAAACAATACTCTCAGTTGATACTGTTTTTTTTAAATGTAGAAAGGAATATGTGGAGGATAAATATTCATAAAACATATTAAAGCTATCAACACTACCTCCCCATATTGAAAACAAATCATCCACAAATCCACGATAAAAAAATCACATTCCTTGCTAAACCATTATCTGTGGATAGAATAAAATTCCGTTCCTATATAAACATAATAATATTTGCATAACTTTTAGCAGTGGGAGTACCTATTGCTACTCCTCTCTTTTGGACATAAAGTTATTTTTCGAAATAAAAACACATTGCTCGACAGAACCATATGTAATAAGTCACATAGCAGATTAATATATTTTTGAGGGTATTCAGTAAAATCTAGCAAATATTCTTTCACATAAGAAACTACAATGTCATTAGGTATTACAGTGAATAATGAATCCACATCTAAAGTTACAAAAATACAATCGGTAAAATTCACATTCTAAGACCAGTCATATAGTTGCTTAAAAAAATCATGTGCGTCCTTAATGACTGTCCCAGTCTTTTCAAAGCCCACTTTTATTTGGCTTTCTAAAAACTTAGATGCGGGTTCAGTTACCCACCCTCTAGCAGATATATAGGCCTAAGTGGTGGCTTAGTCATAGTTTTGTGCAGCTTAGGAAGCCCATAAATAAATGGAATGATGGGTTTGTTCAACATTAAATAATCAAATGTATCCTTATATATTCTGTTTTGCTCAAAGATTCTCTTTATACTGTTTAACACTTTACTTATAATGACATTAGATTCATACCTATTAATTGTAGTATAATCAGCACTATTTGACGACATATTCGTGGATTTAGTATAAAAAGTAGTGTCTAAAACAACTGCCTCTCCACCCTTATGAGCATTTTTTATAACAATTTCTTCATTACTAGTTAATTTGCTAATGGCATTTTGTTCACTTTAAAAAACTTATCAATATTTTGATTATTATATAACTTATAAATCCTTTTTTTTCCACAGCCGTTTCAAACACTTGAATTAAATTATTGCTTTATAGAATAAACAGGCTAGACCTCTTACATTTGCTAACACAGTTCATTACGCTACTACCATATAAGACTTTTAAATTTAATGTCCTTGTAAAATACTTTACCTCTGCTCATGTCTTAGCGATGTCTGCCACTGCAGAAGGCAAAAAACTCAGACCCTTTGATAGCACAGTTAATTAGTCTGCATCCAGGATGTGTTTAGATAGATTAAACACTGGACTTTTCATCTATTTGTTGTTTGGCTTCTGGTTACAGCATCCAAAATTACTTTCCTTTGTCTTGCTGAGTATTCTTTCTGAGGCTTTGTTGCTTCCATTGGAAGTGGTTCCTCCAATACAAAAGAAAATGAGCAGTCAATGGGATCCTGGGCTCTCACAGAGATAGCATTCCATGGCAGTTTGTTCCTGCTCCTGCTCATCAGCTCGTGTATCAGCTAACGCATGTCTCTCTGCGCCATTGATGATGACATCATCAGTTTGCGGGGCTTCTGTTAAAACCTCATTGGGAGGGCATTGAATGTTATACTCAACCTGATTGGTTGAGGAAGATAATACTTTTTCACTAAATGATGCAGCATTAGAAAAGGGTGTTCTCTGATTTAAAGTGACCAGATGAGATAAGTTATCGGGATTTCCATCATTATCAATCACAGTATTCTTTTTAGGAGCTATATTCCTTTCCTGAGGCCAAACAAAAACATTGCCTCTTTTAAAATCATTTAGATCCCTTAGCAGCTTCCTTCTTTTGTTTCTACAAACCATTTCTCATATGCCTGTAAATGTTCCTGCATTTCATGCAGTAAACTAGAGTGCACATTCAGTTCAACCATAAAGATTAGGTCAGCATATTTTAGTTCAATATCCGTGTGCAAATCTTGCTCAGTTGATAGAAGAAAAGCATTCATAAGCTCCATGTACTTGAATGAGCAACTGAGATTAATAAGCTGCCACCTCCTCAAAAAGTCAGGATATTTATTGGGGTATGCAGTTTTATTTTTAATATCCTGACCACAAGGGACAACTTTACATTTCAGATACACTGAAAAACTAAGTCTCTGCCATTGCAAATGCTTAAAGTGGCACACGTTCTCTTCAAATTGTCTTAACTTACTTTTAAATAATTCAAGTGTCCTCTTGTATATGTTCATTTGTAGTACGATGATACAGCTTAATTCTTCTCCATCAATAAGAGGATTATTAGGAACATCCTTAAACTCATTCAGAATGAAACGGCTATGACTTGGTGCCATACTGCTAGAGGGAATAGCCCCATGCTGATTCATGTCTATGACTGGCTGACTGGCTGTAAAAATGTGAATAACAAAGGCAGAAAAATACAACCAGTACACAAGTAAATCTAGTGACTACAAAACAAACAAGTAAAATAGAAGTCATTGAAACCATGAGCAGCTGGTAATGAAGTGGTTTATTAGACTCGTATAACTTTTAAAACCGGTAGTAAAAACGTTCTCCTTAAACAAGGCTTCTTCAGGCATATCAAACTAAAGGTACCATCTACCATTTATAGAATATCAAAGTGGGTCACATGATGACATGCTTGTTTGTGTATCTCTTTCAATAAAGGCTATAAAATATGTATATTATTAACTACACTTAAAATTTTGAACAAGGTTTTAAATTTTCAGTTTTAAGAGTAGTTGATGGTAATATACATGGGGGTAATATTAATGATTACCCTGAAAAGGAAGAATTTAATTGGATTTTATGTCTAGGGGCACATATTTCACCTGGTTTGAATGGCTATATATCTTTAAATCCTTTTGTGAAAGAGATACACAAATGAGTCTGATTGTCATCATGTGACCCACTTTGATGTTATATAAATGGTAGATGGTCTCTTTTGTTTGATATAGCTGAAGAAGACTTGTTTAAGGCAAAAGTTTTTACTAGTGGTTTTAAAAGGTGTGTGAGTCTAATAAACCACTTCATTACCAGCTGCTTGTGGTTCCAGTGTCTTCTATTTTACTTGTTTGTTTTTATTTTTGTAGTCACTGGATTTACTTGCATACTGGCTGTATTTTCCTGCTTTTGTAATTATAACATGCAACACAGAGATAGTATGTGTCAAATCCACGTATGCTAGATGGCAAAGTGGCTTAGTCATTAAAGTTTCAATATCTTAGCTCTGTAGGATCCATGTTTAGTCCTGACTTTTGGTGTCTGTGTGTGGGTCTGTGTATCTGTGCATGTGAGTGTAGGGGAGGGTGGTAGGAATGGGTTGATATTATTCTAATGACAGCAACAAACTGTATGCATTTTTGTAGCCATTATTTGTATATTTATTGATTCATTAGTTCACAATCAGGCATCTGATATGTAAACAGTTAAAAAGGGGCTATACTTGCTGTGTACATGGTCTGTCTGTGGATGACAATAACTAACCATGCTATCATTTGCTTATGTTAAACAGTCTCTACTCTGGCTTTGCAGGACTAATGAGTATTTGTGTGAAGCAAGTTGGAATACCTTACTGTGGCTACTGTTGTGTGTGTGTGGGGGGGGAGGTGCAGTACTTTACTTTGACCATTATTTGTATTCAGAATCAGACTTTGGAGATGTATACATAAAGCAGTTATAATTGCTGTGTATGGGTCTCTCTGTGTATGAAAGAGACTATTCTGTTGTCATTTCTTCATGTAAAGCAGTCATTATTCTGACTTTGCAGGACTAATGTGCTTTATATGCAGCGAGTTGGGGTACTGTACTGTGGTTACTGTTTGTGTGAAACAGAGTTGAAGAATGTTGCTATGTGACCATTTTAGTCAGATTTAGACATCTGAGTTTTAAGCATTCAAGAAACAACTGTATTTTCTGGGTACAGAGACACCCTTTGGGTGAAAGTGACTGACCTTGTTGTCATTTGCTCATGTTAAATAGTCATTATTCTGGCTGTGCATGGATAATGAGTCTTTGGTGAAACAAGCTGGAGTACTTTACAATGGCTACTGTTGGTGGGAATCAAAGCTGAAATGCATTTCTGTGGCACATCACCATAATTGCACATTAACCACTGAAAACAGTAACCTACTACAGTGCATGCACACTCTCTGTGTAGCTTTGGTTCCTCAGTTTTCCTGTAAGTATGAACATGTCAAGATGGCAGTGGCTACCCTAACTGCATTTTAATGATGCATTTATTTTTAATTCTGTTTGCCTATTTGATCCATCTGTTGCTTCTGTAAGCAGTAGTCCCTTGTATGTTGTTTTCCCTTTATTTTAGTGTTTAACACTGGTGATATCTTAGCATTAATATATTTTTTGTTTCACATTCATTTTTTCACTTTAATTTCTTAATGGAATGACACAATCCTTATAGAAGCAGGAAGAGCATTTCTAGTTTGTATGCTCATTTTATGCTATTTAGGCATCTATAACCTTGGCTTGATGTACATATTTTTATGAATCTTTGTCCAAATTTTCAATATATGCAGGTTGAGAGGTATGGTGGAACTGATTGCATAAGAAAAAATCTGCAGATTTCACAATAAGCAATGACATATCATAATATTTTAGTCGGAAATAAAACATCCGTTCTATAATTACACAATAATTACTACTACAAATAAAATTAAAATCTGAAGTTCCATGAGACCACATTACACACCTGGTGGTCTAGTTTGTAAAGTGCTTTGCGGTGAAGGGCTGTAATGATACCTGAGTTTCCTATAAAGAACAAGTGAACGTCTAACAAAATCCACATCAGTCACACCAGACAAAGTATTGGTACAGGCATAAATCCCTGAGATACTATAATAAAGTATATTGTTAACAATTCACAAAGAGGGATTGTCACATCATACTCAAACAGTTTTAAGCCCATCAGACTCCCCAGTATTCTACTCAGAAATTCTTTAGATAGTCATAATGCATTTTATTCAAACTGACACAGAGGATCTACTACTTTAGCGTGTAGATCAGAATCTGTTTGTTAATATGAGAGCTTGGGTTTTGAATCTAATAGCTTTCCTTGAAGAAATAACATCAGTACTTGATGAAGGACTGGATTCATCTTGATTTTGCTAAAGCACATGACACTATTTCCTAAAAGGAAGCAAATGGCAACCTGAAAGATTACATTTTAGTATGTACATACTTTGATGGCTAAAACATAGGTTAAGTAACATAACATAAATAAAGGTAGGAGGATTACCTGTCCATCACACTGGCAGTTACTGGTGCTGCTGTAAAAGCTGTGGGCTGGGGAAACTTATTTTAAACTTATCTTCCCAGATATTAATGTGAGGAATGGGTTATAGATAATCTAATATGCTGATGGCTATAAACTGGTAAAACTAATGACCAGTAAAATATGACAGAGTTCTCTATAGTAATCAGCAAAAAGTACATTCCTGATGCAGTATTAATGATGTCTCCTTTAAAGTCAGTAGATGTTGGGTTTTAAGATTTGAGGAAAATTACCTAATTACAATTATATGACAAGATGTCAAATCGTAAACAGTTCCACCATCATCAAAGGTCTGAGCCAGTATTTGAATTCTGGCTGCTGTGTAGATGTCAAAGCCAGAAAATATGTTTAGCCTGTCTAATTCAGAAGGGTATATCTAGTCATTCCAGGGAGACTGTTGTATAACTCACTGAACTTACTGACCATTATGGAATATAATACTGCATTCTGTAGCTTTGAACAAGCCACATAAAAAATTTAACACACAGTGATTTGACTAAAAAAACCTGACCTATCTGATGTCCTTTTTTCATTCCTCCTCACAAATGGGTCTCAAATCCAACATCAGAGCTGACTCGGCCTCTTTCCCAGACTTATGAGTCTTAAACTCCTCCCCTACCCATATTGCTGCATTCCTTCCTCAACTCTTTAGATGTCTTTTATCACACTAGATTCCAGTCTCGGGCTAGTGTTTGAGATTAGTGTGAATCTTTCAAAAGATTTTTATTTAAATAGATAGCTTCTATTGTGGTTGTAGTTAGTTATTTCCTCTGTATCTTTACCTTTTCCTAGTTAGCAGAGTGGAAGGGACTATAGGTTTATTTTTTTCCTTGCTTCTTCCTCTCCTTCTTTCTCATGCCATTGGCACTTTCTCAAAAAAAAATCTAGTCAGGTTAAAAGTCGTAGTGTGTTAAAAGTTTAAAAGTTTAGAGCTTAAGATTTAGTGTAATATTCAGCTTTACTGTTTGTTAGTCAAGTTAAAAGTTTTATAGTGTTACAAGTTTAGAAGTTTAGAGTTTAACATGTAGTGTAATAGTTAGTGTTACTGTTTGGTAGTCTCCTACTATGTCAGAGAAGTTTACTGGGTTCAAGAGATGCACTTCTTGTGGGCACAAGATCCGCAGCTTGGATGCTGACAAGAAGTGCATCTATTGTCTGAGTCCAGACTATTTAGACATTGAATATGAGGTGTGTGTATGGCATTCAACCGATTGTGCTCTGTCTAATCACAGTAACAAGCTCATTCTGATGGGCTTGTTGGCTGCATCCACCTCTTCTGGGGTTCAAAACCCCCTAAAGCATGCTAGCTCCAAATGCCCCCTCCCTGTTTCTTTTGGTGGAGTTGGAGCAAACCAAGAAAAAGGCTAAGGTCTCGGATCTGTTGCCTGCTGATCTGAGTACCTCCCAAAAATGCTTTGATCTGACTTCTGATCAGACTGTGTCGGCTCCGAATGTCTTGAGGCCAGCTTTGGATCTGAAAGGGTTATCGGATCTGTCTTTGACTCTGAGCACCTGTAAGACCTCAGATCCTGTTGTTATTTTAGGATCCCCTATGCCCAGTACCTCCCTCCTCGGATCCCAGGATTTCAGATCCAGTGGTTAGGAGCCTGACGTCAGCCTTCCAGATTGAACCTGTGTCCCCTGCTCTTCCTTCGAAAATCCTACAAACCCCCTACCAAATCAAGATATGCTTCCTCGGCATCTTCTGGGTCTTCCCGATGCCTCACTGAGGCTGACTTGGAAGTTTCTCAGGGTGCAGATCCAGATGGGGGTATTGCCATCTCTGTGCCATCTCAGATCCGTGAGTGCTCCTCCTCCATCCATTCAGACTCCTTTTCCAATTGACCTTTTGTTTCAGAACCCCAAGAACCTGGGTACCCAAGAGAGTCAATACCAGATCCGAAGAAGCTTCTTTCTTTGACTCTGACGGTTTCCCTGGCACTGCTCTGTTTTTGTCAGATAAGAGTGTGTCCTGGACCTGAGATGTCGGCACCGACAAGTGGTTGACTTCGGCTTTGACGTTATCTGAGCCGGCACTTCCCCATGGAGCTTTGGCCTTCAAGCTTGGGGCCGGTTATGTCAGGAGACCTCAGATCTGTGGGGGGGTTCTATTCTTTCCTCTTGAGTAACTTAGGTTCCGAGGGAGAGAGATTGAGCTTTCTTGCATAGCAGAAAGTGCTTTCTCTACCTTTAGAGAGTGGTCTCCTCACACTCCGATTGTACTCTGTCCTTCATCAGATCTGAGCATTGAGACAGTCATTCCTGTCCTAGGTCAGCCTGTCCTGAGGAGCTTTCAGACTGATTCCTCAGGGAGTCTCCTCTTCTTCCGACACCTCCATGGAACACCCCACTGAGGTGGTCCCTCAGAAGAAAAGGTGTAAAAGGAGGGACATTTTCCCTTTGGAGTCCCTCACTGAGCACACCAATTTCAATGAGGGAGAAGGCTCTCCCCAATCACCACCTGAGGATGTCCCCTTTGGAGTCATCCTAGAACTCCTTTGATAGAAAGGTGGATGGTCTTCTTAACCTCCATCCTCTGAGGAATCAGTGTTCCTGGAAGCTTTTGGGATGGGCCTGTCTACATCCAGGGTGACTCCCCTGGTGGATGAACTGATTGACCTAGTTTCCTGCCTGGCCTGGAAGGAGCTGGACACAGTTGCGCCTATTCCTAAATGCTGCGATAGGTTCCTGAGTCCACCATCAGAAAGCACACACTGGAGTAAAGGCGTCCCCTTAGATGTCATTGTTGTTTCAGCAGCCACTAAGAAGGAGCTAACAAAGCAAAGCTCCACTGTCCCATCTGCCTAACAAGGAGTATAGAGCATTGGACAGACAAAGACAGCGTGTTTACACCTCGCCCACCTTTGCATTGAGGTCATTGAATTATTTGGCACACTTTATCCATTTGCAGAGAGAGCTGGTTAAGGAATTATCCGACTCTCTTGCCGAGACCATATCGAAGGAAGACATGAAAAAGGTCTCTTCCCCAAATGGCGACTCTTTCTTCCCTAGCCAATTTCTCAATTAGGTTGATTTCGCATGTGGCAGAAGGCACATTTCGAGTAGCCAGTACTGGTATAGCCATCAGGAGACATGCCTGGATGCGGCTTTGTGACTTTGCAGAACCCTTTAAGGCATCATTCATTAATGCCCCCTTCGATGGGTCTTCCTTGTTTGGATCATCTGTGAAGGATACATTAACCCGTAGCGAGCAAGAAGGAAATACCTTGTCTGTTGTGGGGATCAGGTTTGCTACTCCTCAGAGGACCTTCTCCAGAAACCAGCAAGAAGGGAAGAAGACTTGGTTCAGGATGTCTCAAGGCTCTTTTCAGAGCCAGCACAGAGATACCCCTTCAGAGACAAAGGGGAAGGTTTCAATGGTAGATGCTGCCCCAGAGGCAGAAGGTGTCCATCTCTGGAGGCAGTTGGATGTCATCTATCCCTGCACCTGGATGCCTGGACAAGTATAACAAACAATTCCTGGGTTCTAAACATTATATTCAGAGGGTATTGCATTCTTTTTTCCCTAACTCCTCCAGATCCATGGAGGAGACTCCCCAACATGCCACCCAGTCAGAGCCTTACAAGAAGTTCAAAAATTTCTGCAAAAACGTCATCCAAGAGGTCCCTACTGAACAAAGAGGATTCAGAACTTATTCTCGCTTCTTTTTGGAGCCAAAAAAGACAAGGGACCTGAGGCATATTCTGATCTCAGCAATTTGAATCAGGTCTTGAAGAAGTCAAAGTTCCGAATGGTTACAGTTTTTTGCCACTGTTACGCAAGGACTATTGGATGTGCTCACTAGGTCGTCAGGATGCATACTTTCATATCAAAATTGACAGGTGCTCCAGAAGTCATTTGTACTTTTGGCTGGGAGCCAATCATTACCAGTTCAGGGCACTACACTTTGAACTCCCCACAGCCCCCCAGGTGTTTACCAAATGTCTGGTAGTTGTAGTTGCTCTCCTGAGACCTAAAGGATTCCAGGTGTTTCCATACCTAGATGACTGGTTCCTGACTGCACCACCAAGGCATCTATTATTACAATCAAGGGATAATCTAATGAGAATCTTCAAACTCCTGAGGATCACAATAAGTCTAGCAAAATCAAAACTGACACCAGTGCAAAACCTAGAGTTCATAGGGATGCAATTGGATTCAAGATCACAAGTAGCTTGCTTGCCAATACATCTCATTTTACCTCTCAGACAACATGTGCAAGATGTGTTGCAGCATCCACAGCCACCGGCCAAGTTGGTTTTACAGGCTGTAGGGTCAGTGGCAGCTGCAATTGTCCTAGTTAATCTGGCAGTATTCTTCATGAGGATTCTTCAGTGGACCACAGCAGTTTAGTGGTATGTTATTTACCATCCTCTGTCTGCTCCCATAAAGTTATCTCAGATCTGCAGGAACCATCTCAAGTGGTGAGTGGATTCCCATGACCTTCTTCTGGGCAGACCCTTCTCTTTTTCCGCCAGCCAAGGCCACAGTGACCATGGATGCTTCACGTTCTGGGTGGGGTGGGGAAGATGGTCCAAGGCATGTGGTCAATCACAGAGACCAACGTGCATATCAGTGTCTTAGAGATGAGAGCAGTCCTCCTTTCATTGCAAGCCTTCTAGGACATTCTACATCTGGGGACAATTGAGATCCACACTGACAGCATGTCAGTAGTCTGGTATCTCAACAAACGAGGAGCCCATTCCTATCCATTGTGCAGGGAGACCATGACAGTTTGGGAGTGGGGGACATCTTCAAACTGTTTTCTAACTGAAATACATATTCCAAGGATATCCAGCGTGCTAGCTGTCAGACTCAGCAGGTCAGTTTTGACCCCTTATGAGAGGTGCCTGAAACAATCAGAAGTAAACATAATTTTCAGCCATTGGGGCCAACCTTGTTGCGACCTCTTTGTCACTCCCCTGAATGCCACATGCAACAAGTATTTTGCTCTGATCCCCCCCCCCCAGATGGGGAGTCACTGAGGGATGCTGTAGTTCATGATTGGCTCCCAGGTCTCCTTTATGCTTACCCCCCATTACCATGATCCCAAAAGTTCTGCTGAAAATCAACAGCTCAAAGAGTTCCTTTCTGGCCTCACCAGGTGTGGTTTTCCTTTCTTTGAGCTTACCTCAAGTTTCCATACCTAGATGACTGGTTCCTGACTGCACCACCAAGGCATCTATTATTACAATCAAGGGATAATCTAATGAGAATCTTCAAACTCCTGAGGATCTCATATCTCACCCATCAGAGACTTAGATTCTTAATCTCCACGCCCTCAAACTGACCTCATGGTTTCTCTAATTCTAGTAACTGTAAGAAAGTCCAGGCTAGCCTCCTCTGCTCGTGACATTGTTCTGGCCTCTCAGAGAGCTTCCACCAAAAAGGTCTACAATAGCAAGTGGAAGAGGTTTTCTGTTTGGGCATCAAAGGAAAATATTGACCCTTTCTCAGCACCCATAGTGGATGTTCTCTTTTTCCTTAACACTCTTTTTCAAGAACGAGCTAGATTTTCCACCATCAAACTCCAACTGGCTGCCATTTCCAATTTCTGTATTGGGAAGAAAAAATCATCCCTTTTTTTCTTCCAAACTGTGTAAGGCTTTCATGAAGGGAGTGTTTCATCTTAGACCTCCAATTAAAGACCCTTCTTCTCCTTGTGATCTCACAATGGTACTGCAAGCTGTCACCCAGAACCTTTCAAATCCACACATTCGTGTGACATAAAATGTATTTCTTGGAAAACACTGTCCTTAGTAGCTATCACTTCCACTAAGTAAATAAAATAAGAAAGAGCAATACGGCTCACAAACAGAAACCAGAAACCTTTATTTAGCGTTTCCACTAAGTGAATTTCAGAGCTTCAGGCTTTGTCAGCCAATCTTCCTTAAATCGCTTTTCACAAAGATGGAGTTTCCTTGAGAACAAATCCTTCCTTTATGCCTGATTAATGTTAAGACTCCATGGCCACTAGTCAGTTCAGATGCCAGTCTTCCTCCGCTGTTTTTTGAACAAAGGTGAATACCTGTTACATCTCCTGGATATTCATAGACAATTACATTTCTACCTATTCAGGACAAAGAAAGATAGAAAAGCTGATCAGCTGTCTCCTTCTCTACAAACAGGTCAGGACAGACAGTTTCCAAAATCACTTTAGCAAAATGGATAACAGACCGTATTTCATTTATTTACTCTGAGAGAGGCATAGACTTACCCTGACCTCCCAGGGCTCATTCCACTAGGACTATGGCTACTTCATCTGCCTTTTTGTCCAGAGCTTCCATTGATGAAGTTGCTGCAGCAACTGGTCTAAGTCTTATGCCTTTGTTACTCATTATAAGCTGGATGTTATCTCCAGGAGCAGGGCATCCTTTAGCTCGACTGTGCTCCAGCATATCCTTCCTTAAGGACCACCCAAGAGTTACATAGTTGGGGACTCTGACCCATTTGTGAGGAGGAATGAAAAGGACAACATCAGATTGAAAAGTTATGTACTCACCATAACTAGGTACCCATCCCCCAGTCTGGTGCCTTTGTGAAGTACTTGGAAGAGTTTGGAATCCTTGGGTTCCAGGTTTGAGCCTCAGGTTCTTCTTTCTCATAATTGTGGTAACTTCTGTTATTTATAGGACAGCAAACTCGACCTGAGGAGTTGATAAAGGCTTGGAGCATTATAGATAGGGGAGGAGCTCGAGACTCTGATCTTAAGTTTGGGAAAGTGGCTGAGTTAGATCTGATGTCTGATCCGAGACCCATTTGTGAGGAGGAATGAAAGATGTACAACATAGATACCTAGTTATGGTGAATACAATAACTTTTCAATTTGGAAAGGCTTCAAGGATTCTCATTGTATTCCATTTTTTATAATTCAGTTTGAGGTTACCTATGTCTTGTCTGTAGGACAATGTCTGATCTGGTTCTTCTTGAAAGACTATACCTGGAATGTGCCATTGGAAGAACAAACACTAGATCAGAAAACCTAATACAAAAGTAAATATCAGTAACATAAAAAATGTCAGCTACATTATGCATCATCTTCCAGGATTATAAAATTAAGTTCCTGCTTACAGTCAGCTTCAGTCCAGTACAGCTGAGGATAATCCTGGTTTTCAGGTTTCTATTTCTTGTTTCCCATTATGTTTGCGCCTTAACAGATAAGTTGTCTTAAGTTTGTTTTGTAACACTGAATTTGTGGAGTAGCTTGCAAAGGTTGATTTATCACTCTTTTGCTGCTTTAGCATTCAATTCCATTTCAGTAACTTTTTACTGTTGCAATCTGTTAAATTGTTGCACCACTCCAGAGGACACAGTCATAGTTTCAGTTTTGAATCTTCGGTTTATGTACATTTTGCTGCCTGATGACTTAGCTGTTCTGAATTTCACCTCTTTTGACCACTTAGACTTGTTTGATTTGAAGTTTGTGGCATTGCTTCAGAAATTTGGCTTAAGCTTCTATGTGGTTTTATAGAATGGAGGCTTACAATGCTAAATTTTACTTTTGCCTTGGCTGCTTCTGTTTACTTCCATGGCTCTGGCATTGATTAAGGAGTTACTTGGAAGATCTGCAATTCCCTGTTTTGGGACTACTTTCAGACTTTGGATACCTGAGACTTGAAGCAGTGGATGGAAAAAAAAAATATTGGTTATCTTGAACCATCTACGGCACAGCTCAGCAGGCTCATACTGTTCACATGATCATATGCTCACAGACGATAAATACAAGGCAACTGAATCTTATGATCATTTACACCTTCCTGGTACCCATTCTCAGAACAAACCTCGAAGAGAGCCAGACCAGTCAAGTCAGGGGTGAATTTGTGAATTCCCATGCAATCATCTATTTTCCATTAGAAGAAAGATAATGTATCACACTGCATAGTTTGCAGTGGGAGTCTATTCCTGAGGTGGGTAAGGTGCTTTTTAATGAACCTATATTGTCACTTTGTTTTATATATCTCCTGGTGAAGTTTTAAATCTCTGGTTCTGGTGTTTGGGGAACTATTTGATTTATGGAGGTACAAAAGATCCAGGACCACTGGGTCCTTAATGACTCAGAAGGCAAAGTAAGGCATAGATCTCATCTTTGACATCTATAAGATACTCAGTAAAGGGACACTGCTTCCAGTTTAGTGAGGTAAATCCCAAAGTGGGCACTGTATTCCATAACTGGCCTAATCAATGCTGAATATAAGAGGATTATGACTTCTTTAGATCTAATGGTATTTCCTCGGCAATCAGCTGTGCTAAGTAGAAGGAATTTCTGACTACTGTTACATGATAATCAAAGAAAGGGGAATTGTCAACCCAAATTCCAAGGTCTCTAACAACATTCTCATTTTGGTCTGGGATATTATCTGTGCTGTATGCTGAGGAGAGGGGTAGTCGACCATCTGTGACAGTGCTGCACTTTTTAACATTCAATTTAAGCCTATTTTTAGTACACCAGGTACTTTTAAGTGTAAGTTCTTGCTGAAGGGTTTAGGAGTCAGAGAATGACTTGAAAATGACTCCCAGTTTACAGTCATCTGCAACCTTGGTTAGCCAGAGATTTTAGTTCTTGGCATAGCTGGCCTAAGGCGTAGGCCAACTAGGTGGCCACCTAAGGCGCTGCTCTAGCAGGGGTGCTTTAACAGTAATCTCAGTGGTGTAGGTATGCTAGGATGGGGGGCATCAGGTGGTGTAGGTAGTGCTGTGGAGCCTTTTTGCCTAGAGCACCAGTTGACCAAAGGTCAGCCTTGGTTCTTGGTCTGGGGATCAGAAAAGTAAACACCTTACAAAAGGAGTCCCAACATAAATCCTGCAGGACCTTTGTACTCTTTGATGAGGCACCTGCTAATCACACCATATGGGTTCTGTTTTTTAGTCAATTTGCTAATCATTTTACCACATCTGTTTTGTAACACACTCAGCTTAATAACTATGCCTAACATGGGGGAATGGTGTCAGATGCCTTGCCCAGGTCAGAGTAGGCCATGGGACATCATGACCACTGTCAAGAGCTTGTATTACTCTTTCAAAGAAGTTAACAAGATTCATTAGATAAAATCTACTCCTGATAAAGCCAAGCTGCTGTGAGTCTAACCTGTTGAGATTTTCAGTGATATAGTTTATCAGGTCTGTTATAATATGTAATATGTTCTTGCAAGTAAGATTCATAAGGAAGATGGGCCTATGATTCCTGGGGTCATTGGTGAGGCAACCCATAGGTGATGTTAGCTATCTGGCGTCAGTGCCATGTCCTGATGTAGCATTAACCTCAATTTTAGTTTGTGGAGCAAAACATAAAGATGCTTCATTTCAGAACTGAAATAATAAATAAAAAATAGCTGTTTCTGTTATTAACATTGCAGCAAAGCACTACAACTTATACCACACTTTAAGCACTGTAACGCTTCAGTCCTGACTGCAAAAGCAGTATCAGAAAATCAGAAATGCTGGTATGGAAGTAATTGTCAGTGCTAACTGATCAGCATTTGCCAGTCACACCCCTTAACATCTTGTGCCCGGGCAGCTGCCCCCTTTGCCCTACTCTAGCTATGCTTCTGGGGCCACACTTGTGGAGTGGCATCAATGCTCCTGTGTGCCCCTCCTCAGTGACAAAGCCAGTGGTAAAGCTCAGGCTACATGGTTTATGGAGCGGCATGCCAGGTATTGTTTAGAACTGTGTATGTGTATTATACTGCTAGGTATATTATCAGGTCCCGGGGGGGTTAGTCTTGGAGAACACCTTTACTATATATCATTTAGTAATATTGGGGGGTCTGAGATCTTCGGAAATAGGTGGGCTTTTGATAGTTATCTTTGTAGTGAGGTTTGCACTGAATTTGTTTACTAGTTTGCTGTATAATTTAATGAGTTTTTCTTTTATTGTAGATTTTGTTGATGAACAGCCAGAGTGGTTTGTTTTTTAATTTCCCATTATATTTACATCTGGTTGTGACTGCCAGTTCTGTGCATTTATCTAAGTGGGCATGAAACTCCTTTGTGAAGCTACCTTCTGTGGTAATGTATGGGATTATGCTACTATAACTGAGTTTTAAAATGTCTTTGTAGAATTTAGTAAAGTTTGTGCATTTGAAATTAATTCCAGGATACTGGTATCTACAGGTTTAGATATTTTAAAGGCGAAGGTACTGACTAGTTTGAGACTTAACCAGGGAAGAAAATACCAGGGGGCTAGTATGTGAAGAAGCTATATTTGTAAGGACCAAGGCATAATGCCCTTTTAAGGGGTTTACTAATAATCTTGTCAGGGATTTATCTAATATTTGTTGGGTTTAACCTACATTTGAGGCTTATATACTCCAGTTTATTGATGAGTAGTTAAAATCTACCAAAATAATGAAGTTCTTGTGTATAGGGAATTCATCAAGTGTATGTAACAATGTTAATAGATTGTCAGGGAACATAGACGGTGTCCTGTAGCAGGACATAAACTAATAGTTGGTCCTGATGAGAGTTTATTCTTGGAGAAGAAAGGGATTTTGCTCAGGACAAAGCCTTGTCTGCATTTGTGAAATGCATTAAAAGTTCTGATATGTCTCTGTGCATATCCATCAGAGGTTTTAATGCCAATTTGTTTAGTCCACATTGGCCATCACCACATCATAGTCACATTTGTCAGGTGAAAGGGCCTTGAGGGCCGTTGAGATATCAGATATTTTCATAGCTGGAAGATAAGTCACCATCACTCTGTCCTTGTACAGCCTAGTGAGAGGCAAATCAGTGTGTTTAAAATCTATACTTATCAATCACTAAAGCATTTTTACTTGTTAACTGGTCTGGTGTACTGGATTTTAAATAATTTAACTCTGGTCAGTCTTTGTTGTGATTGTGCTGTAATATGATGTTTCATTAGATTTCAGTTAAATCTAGTCTTTGTCTAGGAGGATCTGTCAAAGTTTTTTTACAGCCTCTGCATAAGACATTTTGGTGTGGGTTGGTATAGTGTTGTGGAAGTGTATGTGTAACTCACTGTTTTTGTGAAGGTGAGGTCTCTGTCAGTTAATACTTGCATCTTGCACAAACAGGGCGTCTTGTACCTAAAGATACCAAGTGCTATGGGGCTGGTAACAGAAATAAGACAAGCAGGCTGACCTTCCATTTTAGTTCAGCAATTTGGAGAATTTAGTTGGATTTTACACAGATTGAGTTAATGAAGTAAAATACACAATTTAAGTTTTGTTGCTAGAGGTGCACTGCCTGAGTGTCTGGAATAAATAAAGAAGTTTAATTTAAGTTGACACTGTGCCAAAAGACAGAGCAGTGTAGTTGGTAAATGTATAGCATATGTTATGTATAACAGCTATTGACTGCATTGGGAAATGTAGAACATTTGTGAGGTGCTTTGGACACTGTAGAGCAGCAATAGTCTACTAGTGGCTACTTGAAGGGCAAAAAGTCAGTTGTGTGACTCATGCTGCCAATATGAGTAGCCGTCTGCACTTCTAGGTACCACTGGTTATAGTGCTAATAGGATTTGGGGGAGGTTTGTGGTGTAGAAAAGGTTATAAATCAAGATGCCTGTGTCTACACAGTGCACATTGTACCAACGGTGAGAAAAAAGAGCAGTGCAGTTCAAACATGAGGAATTTATAAAAACACCAAGAAAGCTGCTGAAAAAAGTTGAAACAAGCATACTGGCCAACAACAAAATACTGTCTTCAAAGTTGTACAGCATTGCATGGCCTAAAATTGCTGGGTTCTTTCTCCACTCTCACCAGACTGCAAACAAGTATTAATTCTAAGCTACATCACTAAAAATCACCAAAAAGGTGCACAGCTATTTCAGTAAACTTAGTAACAAAAGAAAAGTACTTGGCCTAGATCTTGTAAGGTTTATTTTTATGTGCCAAATCTGGTAGACATTTGTCATAATTAGCAGTTTATCAGCTCAGCATGTAACCTTGATTCACATTTTATGAACCCCCAAATTTTGTCCCTTAATCCATTCACAAGTTTTGTTTTATGGAACGCTGTAATTAATATTGTTTAAACTCTTCATGCTGCTGTTTACTTATTATATTTAAAGTATTTTTTTGTTGTTGTTTACATTTCTATGTATCAAGCATCACTTTTTCCTGTTTTTATATACTTGTGTGTGTGTGTGTGTATATATATATATATACGTATAGATTTTATATATATATATATATATATATATATATATATATATATATATATATTTATACATGCATATATTGATTTTATATATATATATATATATATATATATATATATATATATATATATATATATATATATTTATATATATAACATATATATATATATATATTTATACATGCATATATTGATTATATACATATATGGATTCACTTCATAATCTCGAAATACTGAAACATCGAATTTCAGTATCTCGAAACTATGAAACCGAATCCACAAAACACCGAAACTACAAAACCCCGAGCCCAAAACTGCGAAATTCAAAACACCGAGTAAACCACATACACTACACCATACATACACCATAACACCCACATCACAACATAAAGACTACACACATACACAGCTCATACACACATACACACCCACCCTTACTTATATATACTAACTCCGAGATCGCACAAACAGGAAACAAAAGCAAACTCACACACGCACATTCTCCAGTCACTCACACACACATCAAACATATCATTTCACTCAAACACACTCTAACCCCAACTCAAATCCCTTACAAAACACTCACTTACCTGACAAAACACCTAGATCCACTCACAGCCCTGCGACTATAAACACACAATCCTGGACATCACGTTGCGTAAGGCCATAACCGCAAATTCAAGATATATGAATTCACAATTATGAACTTTCGCTATTTTAAACATTCTGGTTTATAGTCTCGAGATATTGAAATTCGACATTTCAGTATTTCGAGATTATAAACAGCTCCTGTGTGTGTGTGTGTGTGTGTGTGTGTGTGTGTGTGTGTGTGTGTGTGTATATGTATGTATATATATATATATATATATAAATATGACAGTATATACATTTAAGTGTATGTATATATGTATGTGTATATATATATATATATATATATATATATATATATATATATATGTGTGTGTGTGTGTGTGTGTGTATGTTTTTATATAAATGTGTAAGTGTGTGTATATAAGTAAAAAAAAATATATATATATATATATATATATATATATATATATATATATATATATATGTGTGTGTGTGTGTGTGTGTGTGTGTGCGTAAATATGTATATATTTAGGTAGATATATACGTAGTTCATTTTTTGATATTTTGGCAAATTTTGGTTCCATGTTTCTTTAACAGTAATATATATCTATCTGGAGTGTTTTTGTTAAAATAAAAGCCTGGGATTCAGCTTGAGGCTTGGCATAATGGGTAAAATGTGTGCCTCCCAGACAAGAGGTACAAGGTTTACTTCTTGCCAAGAGAAGTTAACTAGGCTTAAAATGGCCCACAGGGGCAGCTTGCCTATGAGAAAGTGAGTTTAGATTAACAGTCATGTTAGGCTAAGCTCCAAAGATACACAACAGTAGCATGATAAACAGCAGTGTTTAAAGCTGCTCTTCACACTTACATGATTTCAGCCACTGTTTTGTGTCCAGCAGCAATGTTGTCGGCCATGAAATGGTGCTGGGAACATGAGCAAATATTGTAAACAAAAGTGCTTGCCTGTAGGCAAATGTATTATGCGAACACACACAGATAGCTTATATGAAGTAAAGACTGATGACTTTTAAGCATATAGGCACAGGGGACATAAAATTGGGCTAATTTACACAGAATACAATGTGAAGAGTACAGGGATAATTATGAGATGAGGGTAGATAGAGAAAATGTACCCTGTTAATGCATTCAAATGTGATGATGCCACAGAGAAACAGTTTTTAATAGAAAGATGTTTATACTGATGGTAATAATAAAGAATCCTGTTTCCAGTTGTTTAGCCATGTACATGACTTAAACGTGGACTTGCTAACAATGGATATGAGAGGGACAGAATGCAACATTGTATGAAAGGGTAATAAATATGACGTTAATGTTGATATCACGCTAAGCTGAGATAATAGTTAGCAAGGACAGTGGATACATTATGGGCCACTCGCATACAGTGCAGTTGTTGAATATGGCATGTACATACATGGAATATATGTGTGATAACTGACTGCAGTGCTGTATCCTCCACTTCATCCTGTATAAACAAGGCATGAGCTGTACAGTAGCTGTGTCTTGCTCAGCCAAAAGGAACATGTTTTAACAGTTGTCATTGGACAAGCATAGATAGGGGAGTACATTACATTAACACATGTCTTAGACAAGCATGTGTTTTATATACATGTGCATGTTAAACAGTAATATAATAGGAATCAAAATACACAGCTGACAAATGACAACACAGATCTGATGGCATTGCAGTAGTTAAAGGTCTCCATTTGTAAATGGAACACATCTAATACTTTTATTTATTTATTTGACATTTATTAACTGGGTTAGTCTGACTGGACAGAGGCTATTTTTCAGCGGAGACCCGAGGAGAAAAGTTCCAATAGTACATGAAACAAACAGTAAAATAACGATCAGTGGTTACAATACAAAAATACAAGACAAACAGTAAAGATGACAAGATAAGTAGATGCAAGTGATACAAAAATAATGCAGAAGCTAATAAACAACTAACATGGTATACTTTTACAGGTGAACAGGAGTTAATATATCAAACTAAAGCATGAACAGTACAAAAATGTAATAAAAGTAAAATCCATCCGTAAAAAGCAGTATATTAAAAATGTGGAATATATAGGTGATGTAGAGTGAAAACAAACTGCAAGCATAGATTGGGAGGAAAACTAAGTGAGAGGTCATAAGTCAGGAAAAGGGTAAAAGAGAAACAGTGAAATTATAAGTGTAGAGCATATGCAGGAGGATAATACAGGATTATACTGGGCATATTCACAAGACAGAACAGCAAATACTGCCATAACAGCATGTAAACAACACAAACACATATATTACTTGCATTAATAATAAATAAAAATTGAGAATAATAACTGCATGCATGTTGTTGTTATGTCAATACATTCATAGAATGTTACCCTTGGCTGGAATTGAACAGCAAGTTTTGTAAGCCCAACAAATACAAATATGTGTATGAATCGGTTTACTATCATAATGTTGAAGTGGATTTGGTCTAATCCACTTTGACGAATTCTGGAGGTTGAACAGTGACAATGTCGATCTCCAATATTTTCGAAGTACAAATCTTGCCCCTATCTCAGCCCATGTTAATGCTTGTTCCGAGGTCAAATTCGAGATGTAATTTGACAATATCGGACTTCGGCATTGTGATGTTTCGTGGACATGGGTCGATACGATCATTTGACAGAGTTCACTTCAACATTATGATAGTAAACCGTATGAATCACATGCGCCACAGTGGAAGTCATAACAAAGCTGTGACACTCCACCTATGTGAAGTCATTCCAACATAATATTGTGCTGCAACTTCTAGTTGTACACATTATAAAACTTGCGGATGTCATTCATGTATAACAGCATTAGGACAAGCAATGCTTACAGTCAGCCAGTGTATGCTTTGAACACCAGACTATGTGATGACAGAAGCTACATGATGTTGGAAAGAATGAATGTGCCACAGTGCCAATGATGCTACAAGTGTGAGATGTTTTGATCTTTGAAGAGATGGCATCATTTTATTGCTGCAAGAGAGATATGTGTTCCTATCTTTCCTTTAAAATACTGTTGCCATATGTGTGTTTCTCATACAGCATTGCCTGTTGTTAAGTATACCAAGATATCCATTATGCATAATACAGTCGCCACTGTGATGGGAGAATGGTAATCAGGTACAGTGTGTGAATGATAAGAGATTCGAACACATGCCTTACTAAGGCACCAGAATACAGAACATAGTCTTATGCCCTCACACAACAAGAAAAGCCTTAGTAGTTCTCAGGGGAAAGCCAGATGTCATCGTGTGGCATCATCATTATCCAAAAAAGCATTTCTGTGGGGAAAAGGAGCAGAAATCATTATAATAGGAATCCATACCCATACATCATTGTTACTTATGTGCACATTCCCAGACATAGTAACAGAAGCGAGTCTAACAAGTAATGGTTTGATTTGAACAAACAACCTAAGATCACAAGGTATAGAACACTGAATTGCATACGCTACACAAAATGTTCTTTTACAACCGTGACAGTGCTCATTTGAATGGTTGACATCACCATGCTTTCATACATTGATGTTCTTCTAAAAAAGGTAGTTGAAGTACACAGAAACACCACATATACTACATGCATTAGAAGCCTTCTCCACACAGCACTATAGACAAACATACACTGATAGTAGTCAGTCATTACTGGATTCAAACCTCCTCCATCTGAAGAAGGGCAGAGCCCGAAAGCGCTTATCTGTGTTAAAAACTGCTTGTTGAATTTTGCCTTGTCATATTAAATTAGTGTTTTATCGAAGGATTGTGGTGATCTACATTGGTTTGTTCGCTAAAGATTTTTTTGTACTCTGTGGACCTTCAGTCAGTTTTCTCAATTTGTTTTCTCTGATAATATAAACATTGTGTTTCCAAAAATGTTTATTGCCTGGGAGTAATACAAATCTACAGGTTAATCCTCTGCCAGGGAAATCCGTTTCCTTAAGTGGAAGGTTACACATGGGGTGTTATTATGGATACAGTTGTACATGACAGTACACACACACTCATGTTAGTTAAACAGTGTTGAATTTGACTCTACTACCTATCTATTTACATAATTCGTACAACACACAGCTAGCTTCAAGTACCACAGAAGTATTGAGTTGTAAGGGCACAGTATGCAATTTTGACATGCTGACCTCATTAGTGGGATAGAGAGAAGATGTTTGTGATAAAGTGGGATAAGGGGATGGGGCATTCTTTTCCATTTTAAAATCTTCTGGTAACTTGAAGTTAATACAGCACATTCGTTCAAGAAGCGATATGTAACTGACATTGAATCAACATACACACACACGCACACGCACACACACACACACACACACACACACACACACACACACACACACACACACACGTTCTCCACTGTGTGACTGGAACTGCCTACCTGTCCAGTTATGCAATCTAGAATGAACAGTATTAGTTACAATCACCAAAATAGAAGGCTGACTGTTATGGTGAAACAGTGCACTTTTGACAGGATGACCTTGTCATTGTGTTACAGAGAGGCTGTTTTTGTTAAAAGTGGGATAAAATGTATAGGGAGCTGTGTCCAAAGTTAAATGAGTTCTCCTCAGTGGAAGTAGACACAGCACATTTTATGTTGAATTGCTACTTGTCAGTAGACATCCCCCGCCGCACGCACACGCGCAAGTTCCTAGCAGTGAATTGAATCTCCTACCTGTCCAGTTAAACAGTCTACACAGCACAGTATTACTTGCAACCACCACAGTAGAAATCAGACTCTTAAGCGGAGAGAGTGCAGTTTTGACAGGATAATCTCATCAACATGTTGCAGAGAGGATGTTTCTGTTAAAAGTGGGATAATGTGAGGATGGAGCTGTGTCCAAAGTTAGATGTATTCTCCTCAGTGGAACTGAACACAGCACATTTGACATTGGGACATTACTTACCTATCACTACACCACCCCCCTCACTCACATACAAGTTGCCCACCTATCAAATTGCACAGTCTTCGTAGCTTAGTATTAGTTGCAAGAGCCAGAGGAGAAGTCTGATTTTAATGATTTCAAGAAGCACATTTGTAATTAGTAAAAATTCACAAGTTGGAACAGCTGTTACCATGCACCACAGGCTTTGGGACAAATGCATGTATGTGGACAGGCCAGGATAACAGCAGTGTGCTTGTCCCATGTAATGACATAATTCTCTGCTAAGATTTATATACTGTCCTTCATGCATATTGCATTACTTTGAGGGGCATGTTCTTGATTCACGATATGGGATGCTAATGACAATCACCGTTATAAATCAGTGGATTATCAACCAAGCAGTCCTGCCACTTCATTCTGGGACAATTGCATAGAAATAGTAAACATTTATATCATCATTGTTAATTGACTTGTCTCATGCATGCACAGTGTACATTGACAGTATAGACATTTCCTAAATATGATAGTACACTGCAGAATAACAGTAATTTATTTTGTGTGAATAGGTTAACCAACATTGTAACACAGTTGCAAGTGTAACCACTGGAGTGCAGACATTCATTAACAGACTGATTTAATGAGTCAACATCACTGTGAAACCCGGATTACTTGTTGCCAAAATTCAGTACAGATTTACAGACATTGTACAACCTAGACAAATAATTATTTGTTGTAACTTTTTTTTTATTCTCTGCCTGAAATGCAGCCCTGCCAAGCTCAGTTGTGCTGCTGATGGCAAAGTATTAGTGCATGCATAATCATATCCTGAGGCATGGAACTTAGAATGATAGTTTATGCTGCTCTCTGTCGACTTTCGTGAAAATAAACTACGAAAGAACAAAAATTCGAGGGAACAAGCTGCTAAGCGTAAGGAAAACAGATAATAAAGTAAAATCCACAGTCCGGTAAAACTGTTCCAAAGAAGGCAACAAAAGTCCATACGCTGTAATATTAGAGCTTTTATTAACCACAAGCACTTTCGGAGAGACTCCTATCTCTCCTTCCTCAGACAAAAATGAAACAACCAGTTGTAGTATCAAACTTTCTTTAAAAAGGGTGCTGTTAACTAATTAACCAATTAGAAAACAAATTGCCAATTACCGATTCAACAGCTTGTGAATTTAAAACCATACAGAACCAGCAGCTAAAATATTAGAAACAAAACTAAACAAAACTTCACTTTAAAAATGCGAATTATTTCGCCATTTAAAACGCAAAAACTTCCAGCCTTTTCTATCATAAAGGGATATAATGTCTATCAGTGCTCATATCGTAATATGCACTGTTCTTATATTGTATAAAAAGTATATACACAAATACGTAAATTATAAATTACGTAATAATTGCAACTACATCCAAAGGCTAAGCCTTAAACATTTAAATTTAAATTTAAATTTAGCTCATAGTGCTAACATTTAAATGATTATTAGCATGGAACTACAAAACTCTCATGAGTAGCTTTCCAAATATTAACACCTATAAGTTTAAAGTTTTAAAATTTAAAATTTTAAAACAAAAACTTCTATACATTTTCAAATGTCCTGTTGTTATAAATATGCTCTAAGAAGAACCAATTGTTAGTTTTAGTGTTTAATTTATATAATACCTGCAGCTTATAATTGAGCGAATATGTGTAAACCTAATGTCTTTCAATGTTTATGACGACGCTAATAAGTTTTGTGGTTTGTTAAAAATGGATGCAAACCACTATGTCCATGTGGCGTTATGTTGTTCTCTTAAATGCAATACATGCGTTAAATAATTAATCAATGTAAAATCCTATATAGTTCAACTCGACACTTCACTTCGTAAAGTCCCCTATGCGTTTGTATTAGACGCTAGATGCAACGTCATTCAAAGTGGAACCAAATCAAAAAATATGACTTAGCTATGCATGGAGAGTTTCCAAAAGCTCCCTGCTGAGTCAAAAGATGTTACCTTTTACAAGCTAATAGTTTTAAAATACAAGTGAGCGATATTGCTTCATTTAAGCCAGGGTGTGTGTGTGCAGATGTCCTAAGCTGCCATAATAGCTCTTCCTTTTGAGATGAGCTGTTGAATCGGTAATTGGCAATTTGTTTTCTAATTGGTTAATTAGTTAACAGCACCCTTTTTAAAGAAAGTTTGATACTACAACTGGTTGTTTCATTTTTGTCTGAGGAAGGAGAGATAGGAGTCTCTCCGAAAGTGCTTGTGGTTAATAAAAGCTCTAATATTACAGCGTATGGACTTTTGTTGCCTTCTTTGGAACAGTTTTACCGGACTGTGGATTTTACTTTATTATCTGTTTTCCTTACGCTTAGCAGCTTGTTCCCTCGAATTTTTGTTCTTTCGTGAAAATAAGAAGTATACACATACAACAATGTCTGAATTTCATGGAATATAGAACAGGTATGTGTTATGGTCATATTTCAGGGGTCATTATGTACACATTTGTCATGAAAGTTGCACTTTTTCAATCCTTGCATATATGCTACAGTTGTATCATAAAACACACGAGGGACCAAACTTGCTATTGCTGATGGGAACATGGTTTATGGAAACAGTTTTGAATCAAGGAGGTTTATTGGATGACACAGAAGGTGTGGGAAAAGGTGGAAAGTTATTGGATGACACAGAAGGTGTGAGAAAAGGTGGAATATTGGTGACAGAAATACACATCAGACATGCTAATAGATTAGTTTGTGTCTCATTTTTGCACATATTTGTGTTGTGTTACTGCTTGCTTTTATCAATATAATTACTCCTGCAGGATCTGTTACAAGACAGGGTTCCCAATAGAAAGCAAGCAAGTTAATATAGCAGAAGGATAATGGTGTGTTGAGAAAAGGTATAGCCAACACTAACACCAACAGGAGTCATACAAAACATTGAACAACAGTTTGGCTTACATCTGGATTCGTTCCTTGAGAATATTCCAAAAAAAACATATAGACCGGAATACTGTCTAAACACACCACATAGGAACTCTTAATTCATAAAGTTCCCATGTGACAACAGTTCTCAGAAAAGGAGAATGCATGCATTACTTTTCATTACCATCATGACAGCTGTATGCTGTACATTCAGCTCTTTAACTTGTTCAAAAGGACAGTAACCTATGTATAGCTAAGCAAAGTAGCAAGAAGGGCACTGAAATGTGGTTGAAGGCAATAACCTTCAAGATTTTGCAATAAAACTATGTACTTCCATTTAGCTTCAGTTGCATTTGGTGCTTGGCCGTACATTATGCAATTTCACACAGATGCAGAGGAGGAAGACTAATGACACAGAATGGAGAAGATACATAGACAGGTGGAGAAGGAGGCAGGGACCAAGTAGTTTATGACAGAAGCAGGATAATGGTGGCTTATAACAATATGTAAGCAATAGCTACACATAAAACAGTGTACTAAAAATAGTCAGTAATACTTAACACTTACCTACTGCCTGTATTAGAACCCTTGAAATTATGGAAAAAATTGGCCACAGATCTGAGTATTAGCTCATCACACCACAAAGGACCTTCTACTTCACATATTTTAAATCACACAGTTGAAGGACATTGACAACTTAATGAAGCAGAAGGGGAGAATAGAGAGAGAGAGAGACAGATGGAGACATGAATAGCAATAGTATTTTTGTGAGGCATGTAGAATATCTTATTATTATGCCATGACCCCCCCCCCCCAAAACGTGCACGTTGATTGGCCAGCGTGCCCGTTGTAAATCGAGTTATACTAATGGAAAAAGGTCCGGTCGCCCGGACTTTTTTCCATTAGTATAACTCGCTTTTAAACACTGTCTCGCTATGTTAAATGGGTTTAACATAGCGAGACAGCTTTAAAATAAGCAACGGATCTCCGTTGCTTATTTTAAAGCTGTCTCGCCATGTTAAACCCATTTAACATAGCGACAGTGTTAAAGCAACGGAGAAAGCAAGATCTCCGTTGCTTTTTTAGCTATGTTAAATGAGTTTAACATAGCGAGACAGTTTTAAAATAAGCAACGGACATCTCCGTTGCTTATTTTAAAACTGTCTCGCTATGTTAAACTCATTTAACATAGCAAAACACTAAAAAAAAGCAACGGAGATCTTGCTTTCTCCGTTGCTTTGCTCAACTCTGTTGTACTGCGCAGGCGCGCAGTACATCAGAACTGCCGTGGATGCCAGACATCTGCGGAAGGGCAGCAAACAGGCATTATACTATGCCATTATTTAAGAAAAGTAATAGTTTCTTTTCTTAAATAATGTCATGGTATAATAGCAATAACCCACTTCTGGGTGTGGGTAATGCTAAATTTATCAAATGCAGAAATAGATCCGGATAAGCCCAAAAAAAACACGTTTGTTGAGTAAAAACCTTTATATATAAACAAAGCTTTCAGGTTAAACAACCCTTTATCAATGCATAACATCAGGTATATTAAAACACGCCTATTTATACACATTAACTATCATATGACCTACAGCCATAATCACATGATAGGTAGACAACATTAAACGAATACAAAATACTTAAAAGCATCTAAAATTTATATTAAAATATCAAATACATATAACTATTATCACTTTAATCTAGTATGCTGTATCTTTGTCAGAACAGGTTTTATAGATACGCTAGCATTTAGACCTGGGTCTGCATCGGCATAAGTCTCACTATCCATTCATATTCTTTCAAGTCTAGAAGATTAGACAAATCACCTCCTCTATTTGTTCCCATTACCTGCTCAATTATTCTGAACTTAAAAGTATGGTTAATCCCATGGATTTGTATGTGTTTATATAAAGCATTATTTTCATTACATAGTCTAATATTTGATTTATGTTCTATAATTCTCTCTTTGAATTTCCTTGTGGTTTTGCCCACATAAAATGATGGGCATGTCTCACATGTTGCTATATAGACTATATTATTAGTAACACAAGTACCATGACCATAAAATTTAAATATTCTTTTCGATATAGGGTGTATAAAATTATCAGTATTTACTTGACAAGATTTATCATTTACATATTTAAATATATCTCCACAGCAACTACAGTTGTGACAAGCATAAGTACCAGGTCTCATTACCATGCTCCTTATAGGGCTTATGTTATTGAAGTCCTTGTATCCCAATATATATTTTAGTGTTCTCATATTTCGATAGCTGAACTGGGGTCTATCTCCTACTATTGACTTAATTTCTTCTTGTGCTAGTAGAACCTTCCAGTATTTAGTTACTATATCTCTAATAACATATGTCATCGGATTGAATGACATAGTAAATCTTGCAATGGAGTCAGTATTAAGTGATGTCCTGATTGTTTCTTCTTCATTAGATGCTATATGGAAAGTAGGTTTAAAAAGTGTGTCCCTACATGATATGACATGTTGTTTAACATTCATAACTAAATTTATGGGATAACCACTTTTTATAAAATCCTCATGGATTTCATCAATCTGTTTTAGAAACATTTCATTAGTAGTATTAAGTCTGCTGATTCTGGCCATTTGAGCTTTAACTATGCCTTTAAAGACATGAGGCGCATGCATACTGGTTCCATGTAGATATCTACCAGATGCTACCTCTTTTTTAAAAACTGTAGTTTCTATGCTATTATTATGTTTTTAACTGTAATATCCAGAAAATTTACAGATTCATTTGAGACTTCTATCTTAAACCTCAAGAAGTCAGTAGTACCATTTAAGTATGTTATATATTCCATTAGGTCAGGTAAGGACCCTTTCCAAAGGACAAAACAATCATCTACAAACCTCTGGTAGAATATAAGGTTATCATTTAAATATTTTTCACCATCATTTACATGAAGCCTTTCCCACTGATAGAGCACAAGGTTGGCATACGTATTTGCCACAGGTGTTCCCATTGCCACACCCGTTTGCTGCAAATAATAATTGTTATCAAAAAGGAAAATATTATTCTTCAATACTAGATCTAATAGCATGCAGATATTCTCAGTGTGTCTTACTGTGAATTGTGAAAAATTTGTTAAAAAACTTCTGATAGAGTCTATACGTAATCATTAGGTATAACTGTGAACAACGAATTAATATCCATAACAACCATGTATATATCATTAATATTCACATTTAACTCCGTTAGGTTCAAATAGCATTGTCTCATTTTAATCAGAAATTCGGAGGTGTCTTTAAGCACTGTTTTGCATTTAGACAATAGTGGTTGTAACTGTTTTTGTAAATAAAGAGAGACTGGTTCAGTTATCCAGCCCTTTCCAGAGACAATCGGTCTCATTGGGGGATTATCCCTTGATTTATGCACTTTAGGGACTCCATATAGTTGTGGTATAATGGGGCATGGAACAGTGAAGAAATGAAACAGGTCTAGTGTGATATCATTTGAAAGCTGTAGATCATATATGCACATATTCACATAACTGATGCATTTCTTAACCTCTAGTATAGATACTTGTTTAAATGCTGTTTCATCCCTAAGTAATAACATAACTGACTGTACGTATACACATTTATCCATGATAACTATAGAGCCCCCCTTATCTGCCTTCTTAATAATAATATTAGGATTATCTTTTAATTCATTCATTGCCTTGTGCTCCGATTGTGTGGTATTATAAACCATACTAATTCTCTCACAATCATAAATTTCTCGAATATCCACCTCACATAAATTGTTAAATGCTAATAACACTGGTGGATAGCAAGGAATAAATGTACTGCGTCTTTTGCATGCATCATTATCATGGTTGTCCTCTTTTAAAATTAGTTTTAATGCTATAAGTCTAATAAAAAGTTTTAAGTCCGTTAATATTTTTACCATATCTTCTTTATAGGTGGGTATAAAGCCCATTCCTTTCGCAAGTATGGCAATGTGCTCCGTGGTTAAAGAAAATGTAGACAAATTAATTATACCTGCCATCAGCGTCTGGCTAACCGACTGTTTTGGTGGGCTGTCGTTTTACGTTTAGACTCCATTACTGTGTTTACGCTTCTGAACCGTTCTTCCTCTGAAGCTGACCTGGTCGTATCCCTCTTCTCCTTGTCTTTACAAATTCCGCTTGTTGTAACTGGAACGGTTTCATAAAGAAATTCGCTATGGTCTTTTGGGAGGCTTGTGGCGAAGGATTTATTTTCCCTTCTTTACCTGTTGTGGCATGATTATCCATAACAGCCAGTTCTGCGTCTTGTGTTCTTTCTCGCATCAGGTGCTTCGTAAACCATTGACATCAATCCAGGCGTGGCGTCATGCTCTTCACTTGCGATTGGATTTAAAGGCGTATTTACCAGTATAGGGAAATCATCTAATGAGTCTAAAGATACTTTAGCAGATTGTCGTTCTGCTATATCTGTTGTTTGCTTCCTCGCCTCAGTAACCAATGTACTTCCACGATCTGAGGATTTATAGGTCATTTCATTTCTGGGCCAAGAGAAAATGTTTCCTACTTGATAGTCGCCCATATCTCGCAGTAGTTTTCTCTTTTTTACCACTTCAAGCCGGTCGTCTAATGACCTCACCCTATCCATCATAGATTCGTAGAGTAGTTGCTTATTGGAAACGTCAGGGATAGATAGTAGTTCATCTTCCATCACAATGATTTCTGCTTTCAGTTCTTCCTCTATTTTACTGAAAAAACTAATCATTAATAGCATGTAATCCTTACTTAGCTGCAAATTTAAGCATTGCCACTGTTTAAGCAGCTCAGGATACGTGTTACCGTATGACGGCATCTTCTGAATTCTTAAGCCACGAGGTGCTATGCCTTGCTTTATGTAGGCATCAAAACTAAAGCGCTGCCATTGCAGACGCTTGAATGCTCCCATTTTTCTCTCCAGTATTTGTATCTGGCGCTCGAAATCAACAGTTTCTATCGTGGGAACAGATTCCATATTCGTAGTTGCCATGTTGTTTGAAGTTAAATGTAGAAGAGGATTAGTTTCTTTCTCAAAAAGAAACTTAAGTCGATTTTGAAAGTCCATAATTCACTGTTGATGGCTGTAGTAGGCTACAAGAGCAATTAGTAACGATAGGCTGAGATGAAACTCAACTTAGTAAAGTTCACAAATGAGTCAAAATGCAGAAATAGATCCAGATAAATCCAAAAAAACACGTTTGTTGAGTAGAAACCTTTATATATAAACAAAGCTTTCAGGTTAAACAACCCTTTATCAATGCATAACATCAGGTATATTAAAACACGCCTATTTATACACATTAACTATCATATGACCTACAGCCATAATCACATGATAGGTAGACAACATTAAACGAATACAAAATACTTAAAAGCATCTAAAATTTATATTAAAATATCAAATACATATAACTATTATCACTTTAATCTAGTATGCTGTATCTTTGTCAGAACAGGTTTTATAGATACGCTAGCATTTAGACCTGGGTCTGCATCGGCCATAAGTCTCACTATCCATTCATATTCTTTCAAGTCTAGAAGATTAGACAAATCACCTCCTCTATTTGTTCCCATTACCTGCTCAATTATTCTGAACTTAAAAGTATGGTTAATCCCATGGATTTGTATGTGTTTATATAAAGCATTATTTTTCATTACATAGTCTAATATTTGATTTATGTTCTATAATTCTCTCTTTGAATTTCCTTGTGGTTTTGCCCACATAAAATGATGGGCATGTCTCACATGTTGCTATATAGACTATATTATTAGTAACACAAGTACCATGACCATAAAATTTAGATATTCTTTTCGATATAGGGTGTATAAAATTATCAGTATTTACTTGACAAGATTTATCATTTACATATTTAAATATATCTCCACAGCAACTACAGTTGTGACAAGCATAAGTACCAGGTCTCATTACCATGCTCCTTATAGGTCTTATGTTATTGAAGTCCTTGTATCCCAATATATATTTTAGTGTTCTCATATTTGATAGCTGAACTGGGGTCTATCTCCTACTATTGACTTAATTTCTTCTTGTGCTAGTAGAACCTTCCAGTATTTAGTTACTATATCTCTAATAACATATGTCATCGGATTGAATGACATAGTAAATCTTACAATGGAGTCAGTATTAAGTGATGTCCTGATTGTTTCTTCTTCATTAGATGCTATATGGAAAGTAGGTTTAAAAGTGTGTCCCTACATGATATGACATGTTGTTTAACATTCATAACTAAATTTATGGGATAACCACTTTTATAAAATCCTCATGGATTTCATCAATCTGTTTTAGAAACATTTCATTAGTAGTATTAAGTCTGCTGATTCTGGCCATTTGAGCTTTAACTATGCCTTTAAAGACATGAGGCATGCATACTGGTTCCATGTAGATATCTACCAGATGCTACCTCTTTTTAAAAACTGTAGTTTCTATGCTATTATTATGTTTTTAACTGTAATATCCAGAAAATTTACAGATTCATTTGAGACTTCTATCTTAAACCTCAAAGTCAGTAGTACCATTTAAGTATGTTATATATTCCATTAGGTCAGGTAAGGACCCTTTCCAAAGGACAAAACAATCATCTACAAACCTCTGGTAGAATATAAGGTTATCATTTAAATATTTTTCACCATCATTTACATGAAGCCTTTCCCACTGATAGAGCACAAGGTTGGCATCATGTTGCCACAGGTGTTCCCATTGCCACACCGTTTGCTGCAAATAATAATTGTTATCAAAAAGGAAAATATTATTCTTCAATACTAGATCTAATAGCATGCAGATATTCTCAGTGTGTCTTACTGTGAATTGTGAAAATTTGTTAAAACTTCTGATAGAGTCTATACCGTAATCATTAGGTATAACTGTGAACAACAATTAATATCCATAACAAACATGTATATATCATTAATATTCACATTTAACTCCGTTAGGTTCAAATAGCATTGTCTCAATTTAATCAGAAATTGGAGGTGTCTTTAAGCACTGTTTTGCATTTAGACAATAGTGGTTGTAACTGTTTTTGTAAATAAAGAGAGACTGGTTCAGTTATCCAGCCCTTTCCAGAGACAATCGGTCTCATTGGGGGATTATCCCTTGATTTATGCACTTTAGGGACTCCATATAGTTGTGGTATAATGGGGCATGGAACAGTGAAGAAATGAAACAGGTCTAGTGTGATATCATTTGAAAGCTGTAGATCATATATGCACATATTCACATAACTGATGCATTTCTTAACCTCTAGTATAGATACTTGTTTAAATGCTGTTTCATCCCTAAGTAATAACATAACTGACTGTACGTATACACATTTATCCATGATAACTATAGAGCCCCCCTTATCTGCCTTCTTAATAATAATATTAGGATTATCTTTTAATTCATTCATTGCCTTGTGCTCCGATTGTGTGGTATTATAAACCATACTAATTCTCTCACAATCATAAATTTCTCGAATATCCGCCTCACATAAATTGTTAAATGCTAATAACACTGGTGGATAGCAAGGAATAAATGTACTGCGTCTTTTGCATGCATCATTATCATGGTTGTCATTTTTAAAAATTAGTTTTAATGCTATAAGTCTAATAAAAAGTTTTAAGTCCGTTAATATTTTTACCATATCTTCTTTATAGGTGTAACCTGTTCTGACAAAGATACAGCATACTAGATTAAAGTGATAATAGTTATATGTATTTGATATTTTAATATAAATTTTAGATGCTTTTAAGTATTTTGTATTCGTTTAATGTTGTCTACCTATCATGTGATTATGGCTGTAGGTCATATGATAGTTAATGTGTATAAATAGGCGTGTTTTAATATACCTGATGTTATGCATTGATAAAGGGTTGTTTAACCTGAAAGCTTTGTTTATATATAAAGGTTTTTACTCAACAAACGTGTTTCTTTTGGACTTATCCGGATCTATTTCTGCATTTGACTCATTTGTGAACTTTTACTAAGTTGAGTTTCATCTCAGTCTATCGTTACTAATTGCTCTTGTAGCCTACTACAGCCATCAACAGTGAATTATGGACTTTCAAAATCGACTTAAGTTTCTTTTTGAGAAAGAAACTAATCCTCTTCTACATTTAACTTCAAACAACATGGCAACTACGAATATGGAATCTGTTCCCACGATAGAAACTGTTGATTTCGAGCGCCAGATACAAATACTGGAGAGAAAAATGGGAGCATTCAAGCGTCTGCAATGGCAGCTTTGGTTTTGATGCCTACATAAAGCAAGGCATAGCACCTCGTGGCTTAAGAATTCAGAAGATGTCGTCATACGGTAACACGTATCCTGAGCTGCTTAAACAGTGGCAATGCTTAAATTTGCAGCTAAGTAAGGATTACATGCTATTAATGAATAGTTTTTTCAGTAAAATAGAGGAAGAACTGAAAGCAAAAATCATTGTGATGGAAGATGAACTACTATCTATCCCTGACGTTTCCAATAAGCAACTACTCTACGAATCTATGATGGATAGGGTGAGGTCATTAGACGACCGGCTTGAAGTGGTAAAAAAGAGAAAACTACTGCGAGATATGGGCGACTATCAAGTGGGAAACATTTTCTCTTGGTCCAGAAATGAAATGACCTATAAATCCTCAGATCGTGGAAGTACATTGGTTACTGAGGCGAGGAAGCAAACAACAGATATAGCAGAACGACAATCTGCTAAAGTATCTTTAGACTCATTAGATGATTTCCCTATACTGGTAAATACGCCTTTAAATCCACCGGCAAGTGAAGAGCATGACGCCACGTCTGGATTGGATGTCAATGGTTTACGTAAAGCACCTGATGCGCGAGAAAGAACACAAGACGCAGAACTGGCTGTTATGGATAATCATGCCACAACAGGTAAAGAAGGGAAAATAAATCCTTCGCCACAAGCCTCCCAAAAGACCATAGCGAATTTCTTTATGAAACCGTTCCAGTTACAACAAGCGGAATTTGTAAAAGATAAGGAGAAGAGGGATACGACCAGGTCAGCTTCGAGAGGAAGAACGAAGTTCAGAAGCGTAAACACAGTAATGGAGTCTAAACGTAAAAACGATAGCCCACCAAAACAGTCGAAGTTAGCCAGACGTTGATGGCAGGTATAATTAATTTGTCTACATTTTCTTTAACCACGGAGCACATTGCCATACTTGCGAAAGGAATGGGCTTTATACCCACCTATAAAGAAGATATGGTAAAAATATTAACGGACTTAAAACTTTTTATTAGACTTATAGCATTAAAACTAATTTTAAAAAATGACAACCATGATAATGATGCATGCAAAAGACGCAGTACATTTATTCCTTGCTATCCACCAGTGTTATTAGCATTTAACAATTTATGTGAGGCGGATATTCGAGAAATTTATGATTGTGAGAGAATTAGCATGGTTTATAATACCACACAATCGGAACACAAGGCAATGAATGAATTAAAAGATAATCCTAATATTATTATTAAGAAGGCAGATAAGGGGGGCTCTATAGTTATCATGGATAAATGTGTATACGTACAGTCAGTTATGTTATTACTTAGGGATGAAACAGCATTTAAACAAGTATCTATACTAGAGGTTAAGAAATGCATCAGTTATGTGAATATGTGCATATATGATCTACAGCTTTCAAATGATATCACACTAGACCTGTTTCATTTCTTCACTGTTCCATGCCCCATTATACCACAACTATATGGAGTCCCTAAAGTGCATAAATCAAGGGATAATCCCCCAATGAGACCGATTGTCTCTGGAAAGGGCTGGATAACTGAACCAGTCTCTCTTTATTTACAAAAACAGTTACAACCACTATTGTCTAAATGCAAAACAGTGCTTAAAGACACCTCCGAATTTCTGATTAAATTGAGACAATGCTATTTGAACCTAACGGAGTTAAATGTGAATATTAATGATATATACATGGTTGTTATGGATATTAATTCGTTGTTCACAGTTATACCTAATGATTACGGTATAGACTCTATCAGAAGTTTTTTAACAAATTTTTCACAATTCACAGTAAGACACACTGAGAATATCTGCATGCTATTAGATCTAGTATTGAAGAATAATATTTTCCTTTTTGATAACAATTATTATTTGCAGCAAACGGGTGTGGCAATGGGAACACCTGTGGCAAATACGTATGCCAACCTTGTGCTCTATCAGTGGGAAAGGCTTCATGTAAATGATGGTGAAAAATATTTAAATGATAACCTTATATTCTACCAGAGGTTTGTAGATGATTGTTTTGTCCTTTGGAAAGGGTCCTTACCTGACCTAATGGAATATATAACATACTTAAATGGTACTACTGACTTCTTGAGGTTTAAGATAGAAGTCTCAAATGAATCTGTAAATTTTCTGGATATTACAGTTAAAAAACATAATAATAGCATAGAAACTACAGTTTTTAAAAAAGAGGTAGCATCTGGTAGATATCTACATGGAACCAGTATGCATGCGCCTCATGTCTTTAAAGGCATAGTTAAAGCTCAAATGGCCAGAATCAGCAGACTTAATACTACTAATGAAATGTTTCTAAAACAGATTGATGAAATCCATGAGGATTTTATAAAAAGTGGTTATCCCATAAATTTAGTTATGAATGTTAAACAACATGTCATATCATGTAGGGACACACTTTTTAAACCTACTTTCCATATAGCATCTAATGAAGAAGAAACAATCAGGACATCACTTAATACTGACTCCATTGTAAGATTTACTATGTCATTCAATCCGATGACATATGTTATTAGAGATATAGTAACTAAATACTGGAAGGTTCTACTAGCACAAGAAGAAATTAAGTCAATAGTAGGAGATAGACCCCAGTTCAGCTATCGAAATATGAGAACACTAAAATATATATTGGGATAGAAGGACTTCAATAACATAAGACCTATAAGGAGCATGGTAATGAGACCTGGTACTTATGCTTGTCACAACTGTAGTTGCTGTGGAGATATATTTAAATATGTAAATGATAAATCTTGTCAAGTAAATACTGATAATTTTATACACCCTATATCGAAAAGAATATTTAAATTTTATGGTCATGGTACTTGTGTTACTAATAATATAGTCTATATAGCAACATGTGAGACATGCCCATCATTTTATGTGGGCAAAACCACAAGGAAATTCAAAGAGAGAATTATAGAACATAAATCAAATATTAGACTATGTAATGAAAATAATGCTTTATATAAACACATACAAATCCATGGGGTTAACCATACTTTTAAGTTCAGAATAATTGAGCAGGTAATGGGAACAAATAGAGGAGGTGATTTGTCTAATCTTCTAGACTTGAAAGAATATGAATGGATAGTGAAACTTGCGGCCGATGCAGACCCAGGTCTAAATGCTAGCGTATCTATAAAACCTGTTCTGACAAAGATACAGCATACTAGATTAAAGTGATAATAGTTATATGTATTTGATATTTTAATATAAATTTTAGATGCTTTTAAGTATTTTGTATTCGTTTAATGATGTCTACCTATCATGTGATTATGGCTGTAGGTCATATGATAGTTAATGTGTATAAATAGGCGTGTTTTAATATACCTGATGTTATGCATTGATAAAGGGTTGTTTAACCTGAAAGCTTTGTTTATATATAAAGGTTTTTACTCAACAAACGTGGTTTTTTTGGACTTATCCGGATCTATTTCTGCATTTGACTCATTTGTGAACTTTTACTAAGTTGAGTTTCATCTCAGCCTATCGTTACTAATTGCTCTTGTAGCCTACTACAGCCATCAACAGTGAATTATGGACTTTCAAAATCGACTTAAGTTTCTTTTTGAGAAAGAAACTAATCCTCTTCTACATTTAACTTCAAACAACATGGCAACTACGAATATGGAATCTGTTCCCACGATAGAAACTGTTGATTTCGAGCGCCAGATACAAATACTGGAGAGAAAAATGGGAGCATTCAAGCGTCTGCAATGGCAGCGCTTTAGTTTTGATGCCTACATAAAGCAAGGCATAGCACCTCGTGGCTTAAGAATTCAGAAGATGCCGTCATACGGTAACACGTATCCTGAGCTGCTTAAACAGTGGCAATGCTTAAATTTGCAGCTAAGTAAGGATTACATGCTATTAATGAATAGTTTTTTCAGTAAAATAGAGGAAGAACTGAAAGCAAAAATCATTGTGATGGAAGATGAACTACTATCTATCCCTGACGTTTCCAATAAGCAACTACTCTACGAATCTATGATGGATAGGGTGAGGTCATTAGACGACCGGCTTGAAGTGGTAAAAAAGAGAAAACTACTGCGAGATATGGGCGACTATCAAGTGGGAAACATTTTCTCTTGGCCCAGAAATGAAATGACCTATAAATCCTCAGATCGTGGAAGTACATTGGTTACTGAGGCGAGGAAGCAAACAACAGATATAGCAGAACGACAATCTGCTAAAGTATCTTTAGACTCATTAGATGATTTCCCTATACTGGTAAATACGCCTTTAAATCCACCGGCAAATGAAGAGCATGACGCCACGTCTGGATTGGATGTCAATGGTTTACGTAAAGCACCTGATGCGCGAGAAAGAACACAAGACGCAGAACTGGCTGTTATGGATAATCATGCCACAACAGGTAAAGAAGGGAAAATAAATCCTTCGCCACAAGCCTCCCAAAAGACCATAGCGAATTTCTTTATGAAACCGTTCCAGTTACAACAAGCGGAATTTGTAAAAGATAAGGAGAAGAGGGATACGACCAGGTCAGCTTCGAGAGGAAGAACGAAGTTCAGAAGCGTAAACACAGTAATGGAGTCTAAACGTAAAAACGATAGCCCACCAAAACAGTCGAAGTTAGCCAGACGTTGATGGCAGGTATAATTAATTTGTCTACATTTTCTTTAACCACGGAGCACATTGCCATACTTGCGAAAGGAATGGGCTTTATACCCACCTATAAAGAAGATATGGTAAAAATATTAACGGACTTAAAACTTTTTATTAGACTTATAGCATTAAAACTAATTTTTAAAAATGACAACCATGATAATGATGCATGCAAAAGACGCAGTACATTTATTCCTTGCTATCCACCAGTGTTATTAGCATTTAACAATTTATGTGAGGCGGATATTCGAGAAATTTATGATTGTGAGAGAATTAGTATGGTTTATAATACCACACAATCGGAGCACAAGGCAATGAATGAATTAAAAGATAATCCTAATATTATTAAGAAGGCAGATAAGGGGGGCTCTATAGTTATCATGGATAAATGTGTATACGTACAGTCAGTTATGTTATTACTTAGGGATGAAACAGCATTTAAACAAGTATCTATACTAGAGGTTAAGAAATGCATCAGTTATGTGAATATGTGCATATATGATCTACAGCTTTCAAATGATATCACACTAGACCTGTTTCATTTCTTCACTGTTCCATGCCCCATTATACCACAACTATATGGAGTCCCTAAAGTGCATAAATCAAGGGATAATCCCCCAATGAGACCGATTGTCTCTGGAAAGGGCTGGATAACTGAACCAGTCTCTCTTTATTTACAAAAACAGTTACAACCACTATTGTCTAAATGCAAAACAGTGCTTAAAGACACCTCCGAATTTCTGATTAAATTGAGACAATGCTATTTGAACCTAACGGAGTTAAATGTGAATATTAATGATATATACATGGTTGTTATGGATATTAATTCGTTGTTCACAGTTATACCTAATGATTACGATATAGACTCTATCAGAAGTTTTTTAACAAATTTTTCACAATTCACAGTAAGACACACTGAGAATATCTGCATGCTATTAGATCTAGTATTGAAGAATAATATTTTCCTTTTTGATAACAATTATTATTTGCAGCAAACGGGTGTGGCAATGGGAACACCTGTGGCAAATACGTATGCCAACCTTGTGCTCTATCAGTGGGAAAGGCTTCATGTAAATGATGGTGAAAAATATTTAAATGATAACCTTATATTCTACCAGAGGTTTGTAGATGATTGTTTTGTCCTTTGGAAAGGGTCCTTACCTGACCTAATGGAATATATAACATACTTAAATGGTACTACTGACTTCTTGAGGTTTAAGATAGAAGTCTCAAATGAATCTGTAAATTTTCTGGATATTACAGTTAAAAACATAATAATAGCATAGAAACTACAGTTTTAAAAAGAGGTAGCATCTGGTAGATATCTACATGGAACCAGTATGCATGCCTCATGTCTTTAAAGGCATAGTTAAAGCTCAAATGGCCAGAATCAGCAGACTTAATACTACTAATGAAATGTTTCTAAAACAGATTGATGAAATCCATGAGGATTTTATAAAAAGTGGTTATCCCATAAATTTAGTTATGAATGTTAAACAACATGTCATATCATGTAGGGACACACTTTTAAACCTACTTTCCATATAGCATCTAATGAAGAAGAAACAATCAGGACATCACTTAATACTGACTCCATTGTAAGATTTACTATGTCATTCAATCCGATGACATATGTTATTAGAGATATAGTAACTAAATACTGGAAGGTTCTACTAGCACAAGAAGAAATTAAGTCAATAGTAGGAGATAGACCCCAGTTCAGCTATCGAAATATGAGAACACTAAAATATATATTGGGATACAAGGACTTCAATAACATAAGACCTATAAGGAGCATGGTAATGAGACCTGGTACTTATGCTTGTCACAACTGTAGTTGCTGTGGAGATATATTTAAATATGTAAATGATAAATCTTGTCAAGTAAATACTGATAATTTTATACACCCTATATCGAAAGAATATTTAAATTTTATGGTCATGGTACTTGTGTTACTAATAATATAGTCTATATAGCAACATGTGAGACATGCCCATCATTTTATGTGGGCAAAACCACAAGGAAATTCAAAGAGAGAATTATAGAACATAAATCAAATATTAGACTATGTAATGAAAATAATGCTTTATATAAACACATACAAATCCATGGGATTAACCATACTTTTAAGTTCAGAATAATTGAGCAGGTAATGGGAACAAATAGAGGAGGTGATTTGTCTAATCTTCTAGACTTGAAAGAATATGAATGGATAGTGAGACTTGCGGCCGATGCAGACCCAGGTCTAAATGCTAGCGTATCTATAAAACCTGTTCTGACAAAGATACAGCATACTAGATTAAAGTGATAATAGTTATATGTATTTGATATTTTAATATAAATTTTAGATGCTTTTAAGTATTTTGTATTCGTTTAATGTTGTCTACCTATCATGTGATTATGGCTGTAGGTCATATGATAGTTAATGTGTATAAATAGGCGTGTTTTAATATACCTGATGTTATGCATTGATAAAGGGTTGTTTAACCTGAAAGCTTTGTTTATATATAAAGGTTTTTACTCAACAAACGTGTTTTTTTTGGACTTATCCGGATCTATTTCTGCATTTGACTCATTTGTGAACTTTTACTAAGTTGAGTTTCATCTCAGCCTATCGTTACTAATTGCTCTTGTAGCCTACTACAGCCATCAACAGTGAATTATGGACTTTCAAAATCGACTTAAGTTTCTTTTTGAGAAAGAAACTAATCCTCTTCTACATTTAACTTCAAACAACATGGCAACTACGAATATGGAATCTGTTCCCACGATAGAAACTGTTGATTTCGTAGCCAGATACAAATACTGGAGAGAAAAATGGGAGCATTCAAGCGTCTGCAATGGCAGCGCTTTAGTTTTGATGCCTACATAAAGCAAGGCATAGCACCTCGTGGCTTAAGAATTCAGAAGATGCCGTCATACGGTAACACGTATCCTGAGCTGCTTAAACAGTGGCAATGCTTAAATTTGCAGCTAAGTAAGGATTACATGCTATTAATGAATAGTTTTTTCAGTAAAATAGAGGAAGAACTGAAAGCAGAAATCATTGTGATGGAAGATGAACTACTATCTATCCCTGACGTTTCCAATAAGCAACTACTCTACGAATCTATGATGGATAGGGTGAGGTCATTAGACGACCGGCTTGAAGTGGTAAAAAAGAGAAAACTACTGCGAGATATGGGCGACTATCAAGTGGGAAACATTTTCTCTTGGCCCAGAAATGAAATGACCTATAAATCCTCAGATCGTGGAAGTACATTGGTTACTGAGGCGAGGAAGCAAACAACAGATATAGCAGAACGACAATCTGCTAAAGTATCTTTAGACTCATTAGATGATTTCCCTATACTGGTAAATACGCCTTTAAATCCACCGGCAAGTGAAGAGCATGACGCCACGTCTGGATTGGATGTCAATGGTTTACGTAAAGCACCTGATCGCGAGAAAGAACACAAGACGAGAACTGGCTGTTATGGATAATCATGCCACAACAGGTAAAGAAGGAAAATAAATCCTTAGCCACAAGCCTCCCAAAAGACCATAGCAATTTCTTTATGAAACCGTTCCAGTTACAACAAGCGAATTTGTAAAGATAAGGAGAAGAGGGATACGACCAGGTCAGCTTGAGGAAGAACGAAGTTCAGAAGCGTAAACACAGTAATGGAGTCTAAACGTAAAAACGATAGCCCACCAAAACAGTCGAAGTTAGCCAGACGTTGATGGCAGGTATAATTAATTTGTCTACATTTTCTTTAACCACGGAGCACATTGCCATACTTGCGAAAGGAATGGGCTTTATACCCACCTATAAAGAAGATATGGTAAAAATATTAACGGACTTAAAACTTTTTATTAGACTTATAGCATTAAAACTAATTTTTAAAAATGACAACCATGATAATGATGCATGCAAAAGACGCAGTACATTTATTCCTTGCTATCCACCAGTGTTATTAGCATTTAACAATTTATGTGAGGCGGATATTCGAGAAATTTATGATTGTGAGAGAATTAGTATGGTTTATAATACCACACAATCGGAGCACAAGGCAATGAATGAATTAAAAGATAATCCTAATATTATTATTAAGAAGGCAGATAAGGGGGGCTCTATAGTTATCATGGATAAATGTGTATACGTACAGTCAGTTATGTTATTACTTAGGGATGAAATAGCATTTAAACAAGTATCTATACTAGAGGTTAAGAAATGCATCAGTTATGTGAATATGTGCATATATGATCTACAGCTTTCAAATGATATCACACTAGACCTGTTTCATTTCTTCACTGTTCCATGCCCCATTATACCACAACTATATGGAGTCCCTAAAGCGCATAAATCAAGGGATAATCCCCCAATGAGACCGATTGTCTCTGGAAAGGGCTGGATAACTGAACCAGTCTCTCTTTATTTACAAAAACAGTTACAACCACTATTGTCTAAATGCAAAACAGTGCTTAAAGACACCTCCAAATTTCTGATTAAATTGAGACAATGCTATTTGAACCTAACGGAGTTAAATGTGAATATTAATGATATATACATGGTTGTTATGGATATTAATTCGTTGTTCACAGTTATACCTAATGATTACGGTATAGACTCTATCAGAAGTTTTTTAACAAATTTTTCACAATTCACAGTAAGACACACTGAGAATATCTGCATGCTATTAGATCTAGTATTGAAGAATAATATTTTCCTTTTTGATAACAATTATTATTTGCAGCAAACGGGTGTGGCAATGGGAACACCTGTGGCAAATACGTATGCCAACCTTGTGCTCTATTAGTGGGAAAGGCTTCATGTAAATGATGGTGAAAAATATTTAAATGATAACCTTATATTCTACCAGAGGTTTGTAGATGATTGTTTTGTCCTTTGGAAAGGGTCCTTACCTGACCTAATGGAATATATAACATACTTAAATGGTACTACTGACTTCTTGAGGTTTAAGATAGAAGTCTCAAATGAATCTGTAAATTTTCTGGATATTACAGTTAAAAAACATAATAATAGCATAGAAACTACAGTTTTTAAAAAAGAGGTAGCATCTGGTAGATATCTACATGGAACCAGTATGCATGCGCCTCATGTCTTTAAAGGCATAGTTAAAGCTCAAATGGCCAGAATCAGCAGACTTAATACTACTAATGAAATGTTTCTAAAACAGATTGATGAAATCCATGAGGATTTTATAAAAAGTGGTTATCCCATAAATTTAGTTATGAATGTTAAAACAACATGTCATATCATGTAGGGACACACTTTTTAAACCTACTTTCCATATAGCATCTAATGAAGAAGAAACAATCAGGACATCACTTAATACTGACTCCATTGTAAGATTTTACTATGTCATTCAATCCGATGACATATGTTATTAGAGATATAGTAACTAAATACTGGAAGGTTCTACTAGCACAAGAAGAAATTAAGTCAATAGTAGGAGATAGACCCCAGTTCAGCTATCGAAATATGAGAACACTAAAATATATATTGGGATACAAGGACTTCAATAACATAAGACCTATAAGGAGCATGGTAATGAGACCTGGTACTTATGCTTGTCACAACTGTAGTTGCTGTGGAGATATATTTAAATATGTAAATGATAAATCTTGTCAAGTAAATACTGATAATTTTATACACCTATATCGAAAAGAATATTTAAATTTTATGGTCATGGTACTTGTGTTACTAATAATATAGTCTATATAGCAACATGTGAGACATGCCCATCATTTTATGTGGGCAAAACCACAAGGAAATTCAAAGAGAGAATTATAGAACATAAATCAAATATTAGACTATGTAATGAAAATAATGCTTTATATAAACACATACAAATCCATGGGATTAACCATACTTTTAAGTTCAGAATAATTGAGCAGGTAATGGGAACAAATAGAGGAGGTGATTTGTCTAATCTTCTAGACTTGAAAGAATATGAATGGATAGTGAGACTTGCGCTCGATGCAGACCCAGGTCTAAATAGCGTATCTATAAAACCTGTTCTGACAAAGATACAGCATACTAGATTAAAGTGATAATAGTTATATGTATTTGATATTTTAATATAAATTTTAGATGCTTTTAAGTATTTTGTATCTGTTTAATGTTGTCTACCTATCATGTGATTATGGCTGTAGGTCATATGATAGTTAATGTGTATAAATAGGCGTGTTTTAATATACCTGATGTTATGCATTGATAAAGGGTTGTTTAACCTGAAAGCTTTGTTTATATATAAAGGTTTTTACTCAACAAACGTGGTTTTGGACTTATCCGGATCTATTTCTGCATTTGACTCATTTGTGAACTTTTACTAAGTTGAGTTTCATCTCAGCCTATCGTTACTAATTGCTCTTGTAGCCTACTACAGCCATCAACAGTGAATTATGGACTTTAAACGACTTAAGTTTCTTTGAGAAAGAAACTAATCCTCTTCTACATTTAACTTCAAACAACATGGCAATGAATATGGAATCTGTTCCCACGATAGAAACTGTTGATTTCGAGCCAGATACAAATACTGGAGAGAAAATGGAGCATTCGCGCTGCAATGGCAGCTTTAGTTTTGATGCCTACATAAAGCAAGGCATAGCACTCGGGCTTAAGAATTCAGAAGATGCCTCATACGGTAACACGATCCTGAGCTCCTTAAACAGTGGCAATGCTTAAATTTGCAGCTAAGTAAGGATTACATGCTATTAATGAATAGTTTTTCAGTAAAATAGAGGAAGAACTGAAAGCAGAAATCATTGTGATGGAAGATGAACTACTATCTATCCCGGGCGTTTCCAATAAGCAACTACTCTGAATCTATGATGGATAGGTGAGGTCATTAGCGACCGGCTTGAAGTGGTAAAAAGAGAAAACTACTGCGAGATATGGGCTATACAAGTGGGAAACATTTTCTCTTGGCCCAGAAATGAAATGACCTATAAATCCTCAGATCGTGGAAGTACATTGGTTACTGAGGCGAGGAAGCAAACAACAGATATAGCAAAACACAATCTGCAAAGTATCTTTAGACTCATTAGATGATTTCCCTATCTGGTAATCGCCTTTAAATCCACCGGCAAATGAAGAGCATGGCCACCCCTGGATTGGATGTCAATGGTTTACGTAAAGCACCGGGTCGAGAAAGAACACAAGAGAGAACTGGCTGTTATGGATAATCATGCCACAACAGGTAAAAGGAAAATAAATCTGCCACAAGCCTCCCAAAAGACCATAGCAATTTCTTTATGAAACCTTTCCAGTTACAAAAAGGGAATTTGTAAAGATAAGGAGAAGAGGGATACACCAGGTCAGCTTGAGAGAAGAAGGCAAACCAAAAACAGTTGGGGGTAAACGAAAACGAACCCACCAAAAGTCAAGTTAGCCAGCGTTATAGGTTAATTAATTTGCACTTTTCTTTAAAGGAGACATTCATTTTAAAGGAATGGCTTATAACTTAAAGGATATGGAAAATTTAACGACTTAAAATTTTAAACTTAAGATTAAAACTATTTTAAAAATGAAAATGATTAAAATGCAAAAAGATACATTTTTTCCTTGCTATACCAGTTTATTACTTTTAAACAATTTATGGGGATTTTTAAAATTTATGATTTAGAAATTAGAGGGTTTATAATAAAAACCCACACAAGGCAAGAATGAATTAAAAGATAATCCTAATATTATTAAGAAGGCAGATAAGGGGGCTCTATAGTTATCATGGATAAATGTGTATACAAGTCAGTTATGTTATTACTTAGGGATGAAAAGCATTTAAACAAGTATCTATACTAGAGGTTAAGAAATGCATCAGTTATGTGAATATGTGCATATATGATCTACAGCTTTCAAATGATATCACACTAGACCTGTTTCATTTCTTCACTGTTCCATGCCCCATTATACCACAACTATATGGAGTCCCTAAAGTCATAAATCAAGGGATAATCCCCAATGAGACCGATTGTCTCTGGAAAGGGCTGGATAACTGAACCAGTCTCTCTTATTTAAAAAAACAGTTACAACCACTATTGTCTAAATGCAAAACAGTGCTTAAAGACACCTCAATTTCTGATTAAATTGAGACAATGCTATTTGAACCTAACGGAGTTAAATGTGAATATTAATGATATATACATGGTTGTTATGGATATTAATTGTTTTCACAGTTATACCTAATGATTACGTATAGACTCTATAGAAGTTTTTAACAAATTTTTCACAATTCACAGTAAGACACACTGAGAATATCTGCATGCTATTGATCTAGTATTGAAGAATAATATTTTCCTTTTTGATAACAATTATTATTTGCAGCAAACGGGTGTGGCAATGGGAACACCTGTCAAATATGCCAATTTCTATGTGGAAAGGCTTCATGTAAATGATGGTGAAAATATTTAAATGATAACCTTATATTCTACCAGAGGTTTGTAGATGATTGTTTTGTCCTTTGGAAAGGGTCCTTACCTGACCTAATGGAATATATAACATACTTAAATGGTACTACTGACTTTTTGAGGTTTAAGATAGAAGTCTCAAATGAATCTGTAAATTTTCTGGATATTACAGTTAAAAACATAATAATAGCATAGAAACTACAGTTTTAAAAAGAGGTAGCATCTGGTAGATATCTACATGGAACCAGTATGCACCCTATGTCTTTAAAGGCATAGTTAAAGCTCAAATGGCCAGAATCAGCAGACTTAATACTACTAATGAAATGTTTCTAAAACAGATTGATGAAATCCATGAGGATTTTATAAAAGGGTTATCCCATAAATTTAGTTATGAATGTTAAACAACATGTCATATCATGTAGGGACACACTTTTAAACCTACTTTCCATATAGCATCTAATGAAGAAGAAACAATCAGGACATCACTTAATACTGACTCCATTGTAAGATTTACTATGTCATTCAATCATGACAGTTATAGAGATATAGTAACTAAATACTGGAAGGTTCTACTAGCACAAGAAGAAATTAAGTCAATAGTAGGAGATAGACCCCAGTTCAGCTATCGAAATATGAGAACACTAAAATAAAATTGGGATACAAGGACTTCAATAACATAAGACCTAAAAACATGGTAATGAGACCTGGTACTTATGCTTGTCACAACTGTAGTTGCTGGGGAATATATTTAAATATTAATGATAAATCTTGTAAGTAAACTAAAATTTTATAATATTAAAGAATTAAATTTTCATTATGTTAAACAATGTAAATCAAATGATGCCACTTTTAAATGGAAAACAAAAGGGAAATTAAAAGAAATTTATAAACATAAATAAAAATTTTAAACTATTAATAAAATAATTTTTTATTAAACAATAAATTTTTTAAACTTTAAAAAAAATTTAAAGGAAGGGAAAAAATTTTTTAAAATTGTTTTAAAAATTTTGAAAGTTAAAAAAAAAAAATTTTTTTAAAAAAAAATTTTTAAAAGATCCAAATAAAAAAATGTTATTTTTTTTTTTTTTAATATTTTTAGTTTTTAAATTTTTTTTTTTTTAAAGTTTTAAACCCTGGTTTGGTTAGGTTTTTAATTAAGTTTAAATAGGGGTTTTAAAACCATTTTTGTTTAAAAGGGGTTTAAAAAAAGGTTTTTTAAAATTTTACTAAAAATTTTTTTTTTTTTTTTTCTTTTTTTTTGGTTTTCAATTGATTTTTCATTTTAAAATTTCTTTGAACAAACCCTTAATTTATTTTAAAACCAAATTTTTTTGGAAAAAAATTTTTTAATTTAACCAAACAAATGGAAAAATAACCCCAAGAAGAAATTTTTTTTCCCAAAAAAATTGGGGTAAATTAAAATTTCCATGGGTTTATTTGGGCTTAAAAAAAGGCGCTTTTGTAAAAAGGAAAAAAATAAAGTTTTTGGGTAAAAAAAAAAATTTAAAATAAAAAGGAAATGAAAAAAATTTTTAAAAAGAAATTTAACAGTTTCAGGGGGGGTTAAAAAATTTTTAAAAGAATAAGAAACTTTTTGGAAAAAAATTTAAACCCCTTTAAAGGGAAAAAAACTGGGCAAAAAAACCAAAATAAGGGGAAAATTTTTTTTTGGGCCCAAAGAAAAAAAAAGGGGAAAAATTTTACAAAGTAAAAAAAAGTTTTTAAAGGAAATTTTAAACCCTTTTAAAGGACCCCCTTTGGAATTTTTAAAAAACCCAGGAAAGAAGAAAAAACCCAAAGCCTAGGATAATTTTTAAAACCGTGGGGAAAAAAAATTTTGGGGGGGGAAAAAACCAGGTAAAAAACCCCTTCAGCCCAAAAAAATGAATTTTAAGAAAGCCCAAAAAACGAATTAAAGAAAAGAAAAAGCATTTTAAAACAAGCCCAAAAAAAGGGGTTACTAAAAAAAAAAATTTACCGGAAAATTTTTAAAAATGTTAAAATTTTTTAAAAAGAAAATTAAAATTTGGAAAAATTTTTTTCCCCATAAAAATTTTTAAAAATAAAATTTTTTTTTTAAAAAAAATTTTATTTTTAAAATCCAACCTTTTAGCAAAAAAGGGGAATTTAAAAATTTTTTAAAATTATTGGGGAAAAAACCCAATTAAAGGAAATAAATGTTAAGAAAAATTTTATTTTTAAAAAAAAAAAAAGGGGTTAAAATAAAAAAATTTTTTTTAAAAAATTTTAGGGGAAATAGTTTAAAAATTTAAACCGTTTTTAAATTCTTAGTAAATCATTTAAAAAATTTTAAGTTAAAAAAATAAATGGTTTTTTTTTAGCCCAATTTAAAATATAACCCCCTTTTTTTTCAAAAAACCCCATTTAAAAAACTTAAAGAAAACCCCAAATCAAAAATTTCAAAAAAAATTTTTGGGAAATGAAAAAAAACCCTTTTTTTAAAAAATTAAAACATTTAATAAAACGGTTAAAGTTTTTTTAAATTTTTTAAATTAAAAAAAAACAGTTAATTAATTTTAAAGAAATTTTTTTTTAAAAATTTTTTTAAATTTAAAAAGGAAACTTAAAAATTTTAAAAATTTTTCCTTTTTAAAATTAAAATTTGGAAATTTTAAGAAATAATTTTCCTTTTAATTTTTTTTTGGGAAAAGGGGTTTAAAAGGGGAAAAAATTTTAAATGTTTCCCCCTTTTTTTAAGGGGGTTTTTTGGGTTGAAATTTTTGAAAATTAATTAAAAAAATTTAAAATTTTTTTTAAAAAGGGTCTTTGAATTTAAAATTTAATTTTTTTTTAAAAAAGGTTTAAAAAATTTAAAAAAACAATTTTTAAATAAAAAAAAAAAATTTTTGGGAAAATTTTTAAAAAAGGGGAAACCCCAAAAAAAATAAATTTAAAAATTTTTTTTTAAAGGAAAAAAAAAATTTTTTAAAAAGACAAATAAAAAAATTTTAAAACATTTAATTTTTAAAATTTTTTTTAAAAATTTTCCATAATTTTAAAAAAAAAAAGGTTTCCTTAACAATTTAAAATTTATTTCCCATTAACATGAAAAAAAAAAATATTAAAGGATTCATAAAAAAAATTTAAAATGTAAAGAAAATTATTTCAAATTTTTTAAAAAAAAAGAAAAAAATTAAAAAAACCCAAAAATAAAATAAAAAATTTTTTAAATTTTTTTGGTTTAAATTATAAATAAAATAAAACTGTAAAAACCCAAATTTTTTCACCCAAAAAAAAATTTTTTTTTTAGAGATCTAGTATTGAAGAATAATATTTTCCTTTTTGATAACAATTATTATTTGCAGCAAACGGTGTGGCAATGGGAACACCTGTGGCAAATACGTATGCCAACCTTGTGCTCTATTAGTGGAAAGGCTTCATGTAAATGATGGTGAAAAATATTTAAATGATAACCTTATATTCTACCAGAGGTTTGTAGATGATTGTTTTGTCCTTTGGAAAGGGTCCTTACCTGACCTAATGGAATATATAACATACTTAAATGGTACTACTGACTTCTTGAGGTTTAAGATAGAAGTCTCAAATGAATCTGTAAATTTTCTGGATATTACAGTTAAAAAACATAATAATAGCATAGAAACTACAGTTTTTAAAAAAGAGGTAGCATCTGGTAGATATCTACATGGAACCAGTATGCATGCGCCTCATGTCTTTAAAGGCATAGTTAAAGCTCAAATGGCCAGAATCAGCAGACTTAATACTACTAATGAAATGTTTCTAAAACAGATTGATGAAATCCATGAGGATTTTATAAAAGTGGTTATCCCATAAATTTAGTTATGAATGTTAAACAACATGTCATATCATGTAGGGACACACTTTTTAAACCTACTTTCCATATAGCATCTAATGAAGAAGAAACAATCAGGACATCACTTAATACTGACTCCATTGTAAGATTTACTATGTCATTCAATCCGATGACATATGTTATTAGAGATATAGTAACTAAATACTGGAAGGTTCTACTAGCACAAGAAGAAATTAAGTCAATAGTAGGAGATAGACCCCAGTTCAGCTATCGAAATATGAGAACACTAAAATATATATTGGGATACAAGGACTTCAATAACATAAGACCTATAAGGAGCATGGTAATGAGACCTGGTACTTATGCTTGTCACAACTGTAGTTGCTGTGGAGATATATTTAAATATGTAAATGATAAATCTTGTCAAGTAAATACTGATAATTTTATACACCCTATATCGAAAAGAATATTTAAATTTTATGGTCATGGTACTTGTGTTACTAATAATATAGTCTATATAGCAACATGTGAGACATGCCCATCATTTTATGTGGGCAAAACCACAAGGAAATTCAAAGAGAGAATTATAGAACATAAATCAAATATTAGACTATGTAATGAAAATAATGCTTTATATAAACACATACAAATCCATGGGATTAACCATACTTTTAAGTTCAGAATAATTGAGCAGGTAATGGGAACAAATAGAGGAGGTGATTTGTCTAATCTTCTAGACTTGAAAGAATATGAATGGATAGTGAGACTTGCGGCCGATGCAGACCCAGGTCTAAATGCTAGCGTATCTATAAAACCTGTTCTGACAAAGATACAGCATACTAGATTAAAGTGATAATAGTTATATGTATTTGATATTTTAATATAAATTTTAGATGCTTTTAAGTATTTTGTATTCGTTTAATGTTGTCTACCTATCATGTGATTATGGCTGTAGGTCATATGATAGTTAATGTGTATAAATAGGCGTGTTTTAATATACCTGATGTTATGCATTGATAAAGGGTTGTTTAACCTGAAAGCTTTGTTTATATATAAAGGTTTTTACTCAACAAACGTGTTTTTTTTTTTTAATGCTAAATTTACCCACGGTTGGCTTTGTTTGGTCCTTCGGGCTTCACCCTCGGGACCAAACCACGCCAACCGTGGGTAAATTTAGCATTACCCACACCCAGGCGTGGGTTATTGCTATATTATTCTGTCATGCTCTATAGAACAGAATGCTTGCTGTAGAGAACAAAAAGGGGTAGGATAGAACAACCAGCATTAAGACATAAGCAGGATAAGGGTGGTTTAATAAGTGCCCCTGCTGGGAATGGAATCTTTTTTACTAATGGTTTCTTGCTGCGTTATTCAAATAGTATGTTAATGAAATGTTGTAAATGGAAAGAAATATAGATGTTTGCAGTTAATGATTTGATAGGAATATTAAATGTTATGAATTAATAATTTGAGCTGCAAGTGTAATTGAACCCCTAACAATGTGAAAATCATCAGTTTTCAGACAGGGAAATTATCTGAATATGTCACATAGAAACTTCTAGTTCATTTCATCCAGCAGCCTAAGAACTGTTACAATAGCTGTCTCACAGCAGTACCTTTAGTCTGCCTTTACTCTGTATTCCCATAGCACAGTGGATTTCAGCACATTTCAGCAAAAGTGACTAGACTGCTGAGACTGAAATTAAAATCTTCAGCTTTTGCCAAAGCAAATTGATTGTCATTCACTGCCACTCAGCACTGGTGTGATGCCAACCTCTGTGCATTTGATGGATATAAAAAGTTAAGGCTTTTTAATGGGGAATTTATTGCCACGTGTGTAGTATGTGATTGTATTTTTGTCTAGATTAAACATGTGAAAAAGAGTTGATATGGCAGTGATGAAAATGGGGGAGGCAAGCAGAGGATAAGACACAGGGGATGGAACACAGGAATTTGCAAGAGGGTGGTGTGAGAGCACTATAGCTTTCCACTTCTTCAGAATATAAATGTAGAATTGGACAAATAAGTTCATGTGGGTTACAACAGCAGAATAATGTTGAATAGCCAATTGGACCAAATCAGGTGTGTCAAGATGACACAAGTGAAGTGGAGATCTATACATGGGGCATAATTTGTTTTCTGAGACAGGTGCCCATTTTTTTTCCTTTGGAGAGAGAGGAATGTTCATAGGTAGGTACTAGGCTATCTGCCCGAAGGCATTTATAAGCCTAGCCAGAATGTGTTGACTTTCGACGCCCCTTAGATTAGTTCCCTCTGCCTTTGTCCAGCAGAGCCACTGAAGTGATCCCCGGGGTAAACATTCTGTTTCCCATCCACTCGTCAAGGTTTCTCTTGAAGAGTGTTAGCGAGGAGCTCTGCCTAATGTAGAATGGAATATTGTTCCAAAGCATGGGAAGTCTCTGTGACAGGAATCTATCCCTCCAGCTCATCCTATTTATTGTTGTGGTGAGGTTTAGATCCCTAGAGCATGTGGCTCGAGGGGATAAGCTTTTTTTAGGTGGAGCATGTTCATCAGTTCTGGGTTGGACATGGCCTTGTATGTCAGGCAGAGATCACCTTTGAGTAGGTGCTATGTCAGGCAGAGATCACCTCTGAGTAGGTGGTATGCAGCTAAGTACAGCTGGAGTTTCTTCAGTCGAGCTGCATAGGGCATCTGTTTGAGGCCAGTGATCCTCTTGGTGAGGTACTTCTGTGGTCTTTCCAGCTGTTGCATTTGTCTTGTAAGATACATCCCAAATGGGGCGTTGTACTCCATGATGGGTCTGATGAGCAATGAGTAGAAGGGCACAATGACCTCTTTTGTTCTGGATGCGAACCCTTTTGTGATAAGGTGGGCCATGTAGAAGGATTTTCTAACCACTTTGGCAATGTGATTATCAAAGGAGAGTTTACTATCTACTTGGATCCCCAGGTCCCTTAATACATCTTCCGTATTTAGGGGACTACCACCTATGTGGTAGTTTGTGGGTACTTTGTTTTTTCGAAAGGGGATGACTATGCAGTTTTTGACATTTAGCTTGAGGCCATAATTTTGACACCAGGTATCCGTCTCAGTGAGACCCTTTTGGAAGATGTCTGTGTCTGCCGGAGAGTCAATTATAGCCCCTAGTTTGCAGTTGTCTGCAAACTTGGTCAGCCATACTCCTCCTGTGCTTGCCTGTACCTCTGAGAAATATATACCAAACAGGAGGGGTCCTAGGACTGAGCCCTGGGGAAGGCCACTTGCAACCAGTTTAGAGTCAGACCTAGCTCCCGCAACTCTTAACCATGCTGGTTCGGTCCATGAGCCAGTTGGCAACCAATCTTATGACGTAGGGGTTTATGTTCAGGCTGGTGAGCTTGTCTGTAATACCAGAATGGGGAATGGTGTCAAAGGTTTTTGCGAGGTCTAGGTAGGCTGTGTGTACCACCTTTCCCTCGTCTATAGCCTTGGTAACTGTCTCAAAGAAGTCCACCAGGTTTAGGAGGCATGATTTGCCCTTAACAAAGCCGAATTGGGTAGGGTCCAGTGTTTGAAGGTTCCCAATGTCTCTGTTAATGAGTTCCATGATGATGCACTCCATAGCCTTGCAGACTAAGCAGGTCGATAGGGCGATAGTTCCCGGGGTCTGTTGTGGCTCCACCTTTGTGGAGCAGAATAACCATTGCTGTGCACCATTCTATGGGTATGTAACCTGTGGAGAGGCTGAGTTTGAATAGTGTGTTTAGGTGAGGGATTAGTTAGTCTTTGAGCTCGTGTAGGATGCAGCCTGGGACACTGTCCGTTACCATTGATGCTGTGTTAGGAGAGGGCTGTTTTAACTTGAGTGTCTGGGATTTCAGGAGCTCTACATTCTTCTGGTATGGTTATGGGCCCTTTTGGGGGTGAGAGGGGGGTGAGGTTTGCGCTGAACCTGTCTGCCAGGATGTTAGCAATATCGGTCGGTTCAGTGTATTTTGTATCATTCTGCACTAACTCTGAGCAGATCTGAGCATTGCCACTTAGATTCCTGACATAGATAAAGAATGCCTTGTTGTTATCTTTGGAGTCCTTGGCAGTTTTTCTTTCGAAACTCCCCTTGGATGATTTTATGAGGGTGTCGTAGTTTCTTACTGATACTGATCAGGGATGTCTTGCCTTCTTGGGATTTTACTCTTCTGTACTAGTTTCCTCCTTCTATTGTATAGCTTGTTTGTGGCAGGGGTCCATCAGACTGGTTTTCTTTTCTTGGAGGAGTGAGTCTTGGTTTTGCTTGGGATAGCACAATCCATGAGTTCTTGTAGGTGCCCGTAGAATGCATTAGTAAAGGATTTTGCAGCTTGGACAATGTTATCCTTTAGCATAGGGGCTTTGAAACTTTCCACCTCGGTCTTAAATAACGTGAAGTTTGCTTTTGAAAAGTTTTTCACAGTGGTTTCCTTGTCCGGGGGTGGGGGCGGAATGTGGATAACCAAAGTGATTTGTTTATGGTCAGATCTAACCAGCGAGGGGTTGACCTCCGGTGTGGAGCACCGGTCGCCCATGTTGGTGATGATCAGGTCCAATATGTTGTCACCTCTGATGGGAGTGTTGACCAGTTAATCTAGGGCATTTGAGTTTATAAATTCTAGGAAATGTTGGGCAAGGGAGTTAGTACTTGAGTAGTTCTCCCAATCAATGTTTGGGTAACTGAAATCACCCAATACTAGGGTGTTTAGTAGGACCTTTATATTTCCCAGTGTTTCCAGAAATGTGGAATGGGGGTCCTGGGACATGGTGGGTGATCTGTAGCAAGCTACAATTTGAATTGCAGTTTTGCCCGATGTTCTTCATCTCACATTGCTGCAGTCCTTACATATGGGTAGTCCGCTGTCCTCGGTCGGCCCGAATACCAAAGTATTAGGCTGACGTCGGTCAATGCGCTTAAAACTGACATCAGGACGTCAGGGTACAAAAGTGCATGACCGACGTCATATCCTCAGTCTTTTTTGCCGCATGGTCCGATGCAGAAGCAGCGTTGCAAGTGCCGTTCGGCGTTCTGAAATTTTTCGAGTTCGGAGTTTCAGACCGAATCCAAGTTGGCTAAGTACCCCGTTGGGGAATATTTTGTTTTTTTCTTGCCTCAGTGTATTACCGGATGTCAGAAAAAGTGAATAACCATATTTCTTGTGGGAAACAGATACCGCATAGGGATTATCATTCTTTGTGCATTCCTTGTTTGGGGCCTGAGCACGACGTAGTTGGGTGTCGCTTTTGTGCTAGGTTCAATAAGCGCACTATTAAGCGAAGGTTAGATTGTGCTAGGCTGGTCTTCGGTAAGCGGTGCAATTATAATATGCCGTCGGATTCTCCGGCGTCCGCTTCCACGAAGAAGCACAAAGACAAAACGGTTAAGCCCAGGCAAGATGAGTCGTCCGTTCCGGACGCCGGTTCTTTAGAGGCTTCAGTGGAACCGGTGGGTCCGACGGAGACTTCTTTAGAGTCTCAGGGGGAGACTTTAGTTTTGCAGGATGTGGCCTCTCTTGAGGCAGGTCAGGCTGAAGGGGCTTCTCAGGTTACTGTACTCCCCTCCCTTCCCAGGGTGGTTAGGCCCTCTCCTTCTGTTTCCAAGTCTTCTCCCAGGGGCAGGCCAGGTTTAGCTTCTGTTGGTGTCACTCCTAGTTCAGCAGGGTCTGTGCCTAAGAAGCACATGCTTAAAATGGCAGAAGATTTGATTACTCAAATTAGAGGTTCTTTGCCCCCTCCTGATAAGAGGCCTAGGGTGGAGCCAGAGTTGGGAAGTTTTGAGCAGGCTTCGGATGTTTCTGAGTCTTCGGCTGAAGATTTGCAGGAGTACTCTCCTTATTCTGATTCTGATGCAGATGATTCCACTCCTTCTGCTTCTCCTCCAGAGGATTTTTCTTTTTCAGAGACACTTCATGCTATGAGGGAACATTTTAAGTGGGAAGGTCAGGACTTCTCTGATTCCCGGAAAAGGCTTAGGGAATTTTTGCTTTTACCTCAACATAGGCCTTTAGCTATACCCCCTGTTCTGGATGTTGTGGAAGATGTGTTTTCAGAGGCTTCACTTAATCCTGATTCTCTGCCTCCTGCGCCTGTTAAACCGGATAGGTATTACAGGGTGCCTGAGGCTCATAAATATCTTTATAAAAGTCCTAGGGCGGACCCAGAAACTATTAGTCAGGGACCTAAGGGTGTCAAGGCCTCTGTTGTGAAAAATCCGGTTCCTCTAGATAAAGAGGCCAGAGCTTTGGATAGATGGGGAAAGAAGGTCTATACATCTTCTACCTTAGCTATGAGGGCTTTGAATTGCCAGTTTCATATGTTGAAATATCAAAACTTTCTTCTTTCTCAATTGAAGTCTAAGGTGGATGCTCTGGCGGAAGGCATTGAGTGTAAAGAATTACAAGATTTGGTGCATGTCTCTGAACAGGTGGGTAAGCATTCTTTACAATGTGGTTTTGATGCTGTGCAGGCCTCGTCTAGGGTGGCTGCCACTGGTTCAGTTCTTCGCAGGCACGCCTGGCTGAAGGATCAGAATTTATCTGACCATGTTAAGACAAGGATTTTGGATGCTCCTTTGCAGTCTGATGTGTTGTTTGGTCCACCTGTGGAGTCAGTCTTGAAGAAAATGGAAGACAAGGCTAAGTCTATGCAGGCTGTTAAAGATTTTTTGCAAGTTCAGCCTCCGAAGTTTAGTAGGAATTGGCCTGCTAAGGGGTGGACGTATCCTTCTTATGATTTTCAGTCTAGGGGTAGATCTAGACGTGGTAGGGGCAGAGCTCAGAGTTCTTTCAGGCCTAGAACAGGGAGTTCACCTGCACAATCTTCGGGTGAGGGCAGGGGCCAGTCCTTTCGTAAACAGGCCCAATGACCTACCTTTTCAGCTGCCAGATCCTTCTTGCCTGGCAGCACCTTTGGGAGGAAGGTTGGCACTCTTCAAGGAAAATTGGATTTTGATTACCCAAGACAAATGGGTATTGGATATCATACACCAAGGTTACAAGTTTTATTTCCATACCTTGCCTCCTTTCAAAGGCATGCCAGACGTTCCTCCTCAGCAAAGACTAGAGGCTCACAAACAAATTTCTCTACTACTTCAAATAGGGGCCATACAACCGGTCCCTCTGCCAGAAGTGGGCCTAGGATTTTATTCTCGCCTGTTTCTAGTACCAAAGAAAGGGAACACGTGGAGACCAATTTTGGATTTATCTATCCTCAACACATATCTGGACATTCCCAAGTTCAAAATGTTGACGTTACAACAGCTTTTACCTCTGCTGGGCAAAAATCACTGGATGGTGACTCTGGATCTCAAGGAGGCTTACCTTCATGTTCCTATCAGGCCCAGTTGCAGGAAGTATCTGCGTTTTCGGGCTGGGACTTTTCATTATCAGTTCTCTGCATTGCCCTTTGGCTTATCTACTGCGCCCAGAGTGTTCACGAAGGTTCTGGCTCCAGTGGTAGCTTTCTTCAGGCTAAGAGGAATACAAATCTATCCTTATTTGGACGATTGCCTGATTCTGGCCCAAGGAAAGGACGAACTTCTTCATCATTTACAGTATGTGATGGCAGTGTTAAGATGCCTGGGGTATTCTGTGAACGAAATAAAGTCCAGTCTAGTACCCGCTCAGGACATGTGCTTTCTGGGTGTGAGACTGAATACAGCATCCCAGATGGCCTTTTTGACCCCGGACAAACAAAAGAATCTTTCTCATTACTTCCACCAATTGTCTCGTCAGTCCAGGCTGACTGCAAGGACAGTCCTTCAAGCCTTGGGGTTCATGGCATCTTGTATTCTGGTACTTCCCAATGCCAAACTGCATATGAGGAAGCTACAATGGTATCTCAAAAATGTATGGACGCAACACTGCCAAGATATGGACACTGTCATTCAGATAATACCTTGCATTCAAAAGGAATTTTTGTGGTGGGCTCAGGAATGTCACCTAAACAAGGGACTCTCTGTGACCCGACCAGAGGCGAGTCAGATTCTAACGACAGATGCCTCAGACAAAGCTTGGGGAGCTCATCTAAATGGAAAATGGGTACAAGACACGTGGCCTGCCAGACTTCAACATTTACATATCAACTTGAAGGAGATGTTAGCAGTCCAATTTGCATTGATAGCTTTCAAGGATTTACTTCTTCCAGGGCAGGTGTTGATTCAAACAGACAACACAACTGTCATGTGGTACATCAACAAGCAAGGGGTGACGCATTCATATCCTCTATGCAGACAAGCAATGATTTTGTGGGAGACTGCTCTCAGTTTACAGCTAAATCTTCAGGCAAGGTTTCTGCCAGGAGCACAGAACTCCTTAGCAGATGTGTTGAGCAGACAAATTATGGATCCCCACGAGTGGAAATTGGATCCTCATGTATTTCAGAAATTGACAGTGTTATGGGGAACTCCAGACATAGATCTGTTCGCTTCTCCACTAAATTACCAGCTGCCAAAGTTTTGCAAAAAAGGTTTCATCCCACAGCTTGGAAAGTGGATGCTCTCTCATTCAATTGGAGCAATCTGCACGTGTATGCCTTTCCACCTCTGCCTCTCCTCCCAAAGGTACTCCTGAAGGTCAGACAGGACAAGCCAACCATGATTTTAATAGCTCCGGATTGGCCTCGACAGCACTGGTACCCATTACTGAGAAGTCTGGTTCGGGAGCCTCCATGGCCTTTGCCTTCGATTCCTCACCTGCTGTCTCAGGAGAACAGTCATTTACTCAATGTCAAACTTCACTTTCTACATCTAACAGCCTGGCATATTCTGTTTTAAACCCTGGAGGGTCTCAGCTTCCACAACAAGTTTTGAATGTTATTTTGGAGGCCAGAAGGCCTAGTACAAGGAAAGTTTACGCAGATAAATGGAGGAGATTTTTATTTTGGAGTACAGCTAAGGACTTTGATGTTTCTAAACCTAATTTAAGTGTTGCTCTTCAATACCTTACTGAGTTATTGGACAAAGGTTTGTCCTTCTCCTCTATAAAGGTTCATGCTGCAGCAATTTCTGCTCACTATGACTGTGACCCACCATTATTTTCTCATCCTTTGTTTAAGCAATTTCTTAGAGGGGCAAAGAATATAAGACCCCACAGAGAGCTCCTACTCCTGCTTGGGATCTCAATTTTGTGTTGGAGAAACTCACTCTACAACCTTTTGAGCCTGCAGCAACTGCAGAGTTGAAATATTTATCATGGAAAACTGCTTTTTTGTTGGCCATTACCTCTGCGAGAAGGGTTTCTGAATTACAGGCCCTTATGGCGGTTGAGCCTTTCTTAATTTTCCACAAGGATAGGGTGTCTTTGCGTACTAACCCTTCTTTTATGCCTAAAGTGGTTTCTAGTGTGGCTTTAAACCAAACTATTCATTTGCCTACTTTCTATGCAAACCCCCAAAATAAAGGGGAGAGGATTTTGCACACTTTGGATATACACAGACAGTTGCGATATTATTTGAGCAGAACTAAAGGGTTCAGGCAGTCTCAGCAGTTGTTTGTTTCTTTTGCTTTGGGTTCTCAGGGCAAACCTGTTTCAAAACAAACTATTTCTAAGTGGATTGGTTTTGTATTGCTTTCTGTTATTCCCATCATGGTAAGGAGATTCCAGCTGGGATTAGGCCTCATTCCACTAGGGCTACTGCCACTTCTACAGCTTTTTTAAGGGGGGTGGCTACTAAAGATATTTTGGAGGCAGCTACTTGGAGTTCAGTGCATACTTTCTCTAAGCATTACCACCTTCCACTTTACTCTAAATCTAGGGCTGGATTTGCCACTGCAATTTTACAGGGCATTTTGGCAGCCCTAATGCTTTATAGTTTTGCCATCCTCCCTTACCTCTGCTTTGGGATTCTACCCATATGTAAGGACTGCAGCAATGTGAGATGAAGAACATAGTACAGTTTTGTACCTACCATAAATGTAGATGTTCGAAGATCCACATTGCTGCAGTCCAATTACCTCCCTCCTTCCCTCTGTAGTTAGAGGTGGTGGTGTGGTTTGGGTTGTACATATTGTAAATATGATTAGTGCAGGGGTGGTTGGTTATTTTTTGCTGTTTTTTGGCTTTGACCTTTCTTGTTAGGGCCTTCTGACATCTGGGGCAAGAAAAGACTGAGGATATGACGTCGGTCATGCGCTTTTGTACCCTGACGTCCTGATGTCAGTTTTAAGCGCCTTGACCGACGTCAGCCTAATACTTTGGTATTCGGGCCGACCGAGGACAGCGGACTACCCATATGTAAGGACTGCAGCAATGTGGATCTTCGAACATCTACATTTATGGTAGGTACAAAACTGTACTTTTTTAGTTGCACTTGGATGATCTTTGAAGCATCGTGCTGTGCCACTAACCTGGAGGTGTGGGTATCCTTGATGAATATGGATATGCCCCTGCCTTTTGTATTTCGGTCCGGGTTCTGTGGCAGAAATGTATGGTATGAGTTGTAGCCTGGTAGTGTTGAGGGGCTCTCTGGAGCCTTAAACCAGGTTTCTGTCACTGCAAATATATCAATTTTCTCCATACTGAGGCGTGCCTCAAGTGCGTGCATTTTGAGGTTTAGACTTCTGGCATTGAGTAGCATTACCCTCATTTTTTGTTACTTGTGCTATTTATGGCAGTGGGTTTGTCTTTTGAGCCTTGCTTAAAAAAGGCACTATGGGGGTGGCAAAAGCCTTGGCCGGTATTCGAAAGCCTAAGGGTTATTGGTGCAAGACGTCTCTAGTGAAGCAACGTGGCTTGTCGAGCATGTCATCACAGTCGGACAGACACTGGGATCCCCTTTGAATGACACCAGAAACTTAGCCAATTGTTGAAATTGATAATATTTCTTTATACTGTGGTATCATTCTTGGTGAGGGCAGGATGGTACTCAGGGTCAGGGTCGTACCGGCCTGGGCTACAAGATCAGAGAGTTCTTCCATGTCTCTTTTCATGTAGTCCAGGGAGGTACGGCTCAGGTAATTCACACCAACATGGACAATGACAGAGTCGTATTTGTACTTGTTCTGGAGTGACCTGAGTGCTTGTGTTATGTGGCGGATCCTGGCACCCGACAGGCAGCTAACAGTAACCTTCTCCTTATTCAGCCTAGTGAGTGGGATGTCAGTGTGCCTGACTATAGAGTCATGTATTACTAGTATGTTGGGTATGTTATTTTGCCTTAAGGGCTGTGATTGCATGGCACACTGGTTTTGTGAAGTATGTGTTTTATGATTTGTGTTGGGGGGGTGGAGGTTGCTTGGATTTCTGCTTTGTAGGTCTCTGTTGCTTTTGTAGATTTTTATTTAGAGCCTCAGAGTATGTTTTTGTGTATTTATGTGTGTTTTTTGCCGGTGCTGGTTTAATGGGCCTATGTGAGACTGGTGGCGTGATGCAAGTATTTCCCTTCTCCTCTTGACTGTCTGATTCAGCCTTGGGTTGAGAAAGCTTAGCCTCCAGTTTGGCTGTATAATTGCATCTCTCACATGTATTAGTGCTTGTTGGGTAATGTGCTTAGGAATTAGAGGGTCATGTAGGTAGTTTATGTTAGGCTGCGGGCACAGGGATACAGGACATACAAGACAAATAGGATGGGTGATAGACACAAAAAGGTTGGGGGACAAAATAATTGGAGATAGGTAAAGAACCTCAGAGGAGCATTTACGTCCATCTTGAGAACAGCGAGAGTCTAGTCCTTAGCCTCAGAACTGTCATGACTGTCACTTTTATCAGCTGCCTGGATCTGTGCAGAGCATGGTATTGTTTTGGCAGTATGAAGTAGGACCTTTTCAACCTTGCAGATTTAGGCACCAAGGCCCCTCCCCATAATGCCCTCCAACAGCCCTATCAGCTTCTGTTGGATAGTGAAAATTGCCACCTCCACTACTACTGCTTCAAGAGGATGCCACTGCAAAAGCAACCAGGGCAGAGTTACCTGATATATGTGAAGCAGGTAGAGAAGGAATTCTGAAGGAAGAAACACTGACAGGTTGTGACCCAGATATGCTGGGTGCCTGTGCTGCCTGTGGTGGTGGTGCTTTGGTGGGCTGAACCCCAACGGTTGGCATACCTCTCTCTGCTGATGGTCATTTTGTTTTCAGCAGCAATGTATAAAAAAATAAGCAAATAAAAAAAAATAAAGGAGAGATAAAGGATAGGGGACAAAAAAAGAAATAATTAGACCAATGGCATGTCACTTTACTTAATCATTTCAATACATAAAACAAAATATAAAAATACATAAGTATACCTTAATAACATCCAGATGTGTTAGGAGGCATGAATTTGTCAGAAACTTAATCAATCACAATGGTTATGATATGGCTAATAACATCTTGTATTTCACTGTGTTATGTCAGATATGCGCTTTTTAAGGTAATAACTGCATTTTTAAATATTGAATTGTTAATGTCATGCAGTGTTGAAGTTAAAATATCTTATAAATGTTAGCCTGCCAAAAAAATTAATTTCTTTTCTGGGTTTTGAACCCACACACAACTAATCTTATGTACCCATTACTTAATGCAATAACTGAGAGGTATAGTAGCAGATATGTCGACTTAATATAAAAGTTAAGGTATTCCTACTCAAGATGATATACAATGATGGAGTGAGATAACATCTGTGGCTTGCAGTCAGAACAGATGCATACTTAGCCCATGCCTCTCTGAGGTGAGTTAGTCTTAGCTGATGCACTTCACAGTTTTCTGCAATCCCTGATACAGCTGTACAGTAGAAAAACAAAAATTATACATGAAAGTATAATGAATAACTGTGTTGTCTGTTTGACTATTAACACCATATCATAGACAGGTATGGGTCAGTTTACTTAACACAGCTGAGGATTTTTTTTTGCACTATTAAATTCATCTTCCCATTGTACTTCTTCATGTCACTGGAGTGATGACAACATTGTGCCTCATTGAGTGGGATGCCATTCACACTGGAAATAGCCCTGGCAAAGCTCTTCCAAGCCTCAGCCTTATACTGCAACACTTCTCAAGGAGTGCAACAAAAGTCCTGCACTCCTTGACACCCCACCTTTTTGCTCTAAATGGAACACCAACTCTACCATCACCAGCCATGTCAGCAGCATTCATGCCAGAAATATGGATCTGAATTGGTGCCCAGTTCAGATTTCATTTGTAACAGCTTGTGTGTAAAGACACACATCCTTGTCAACTGCATTTGTGGAATTGGAAGAACAGCAGTGGCTTGCCAGACACTTTGGCAATGAGTACATCAAGAAGCACAGAAGGTTTTAAAAATGGCATTGACATTTGGCCATGTGTGGTGCTCAAACTGTTGAGACATTTGCCAGTGTTAAACCCTGATATGGTGTTGGTTATAATCATGGTTTGTTGGAGGAAAAATAGTATGACTTGAGACATATTAGCATTTTGTGAGTTAGACACTTTAAGATTGAATAGTACCACCCGGAAATCAAACCCAAGAATAAAAAAAGGATAAAATGTTTAACTTTGCTGATTAACTGCCACTGCCACAGGAGAACCTGCATATCAACATGGTAATTAGATATATAATAATTTAAAACTGAATGTACACATACGTAGAGATGCCTGTATGTCTGTTACTTTACTTAGTCATGTGATTGCATTTCTGTGTAAAATGCAGTGGGTCAGATTCAATAACACCTACACTGTGTACACTAATTATACAAAGTATGTATTCAAGAACATCCCTACCACATCTTTGTGCTTTGTAGTCACTAAGAAAGATTACACTAAGTGTCCATGTAGCCTACAGTTTTTGGTAACCTTTATGAATCCCTGTCAATATTTAAAGCTACAAGAAAATCAATAGGAAAACTAAAATTAGGAGGAAGAAGATGTGAGTTGTGCCTGTGTTCACTCAGAACAGTGTACACTTAGTGTAAGCTTTATTGAATCCGTGGAGTGTTTGTTTGTAACTAGGTCTCAAATGCATGTAGTTGTATGACCTTAGTAAGTCGTGTTGGGTTAGGTTACATACATACTGTACTTCATAACACATACTGTTATAAACACATACTTCTGATTTGTTAGTTTGCCGATGGCTGTACACAGGCACCAGGCTAGTTTGCATTACAGAAGGCAGTCTAAATTAAAATGTTCACTTTTTTCCTTTGGCAGTGAACTGTAGTTCACTACTAGAAACCACAGCCTGTCCGGAGTACATAATGCCAAATGGCATGTAAATGATGAAGAGAACAAAATAATAAAGGCACTGAAATAAAAGAAACATTATGAAACAAGTAGTTAAAATGTATAGCTTTGATCTGACCTTAACTTTGTTGTCAACATGAACATATAATCATTACACATCATTATGTTCACATAAACACCGCCATCTCTGGATTAGAACACCAGAACACCAGGGCATTCACAAGGCACAGTTCAGATTTTTATCACTATGTGCCACATACAGTATACTGTGAAGATAAAAAAGAGGTTCTCTGTACTCAGCATGTGACATATTATCAATTGACATTATAAGTCCAACAGAAACAATTCCTGTCTTTTGTCTGTGTAATTTGCAGTTAGATGTGGATGGCTGCAATACTGTCAATAGGGAAGATAACCTTTCCTCACACAATATATAAAAATGGAACCTGTACCTCTTTGCTTCTCTTTATTTTGTGAAGATCATTTCCATATCTGTGATTCTGTAACAATACTACTACTTGCTTTGCCTTGAATAATGTAATTGCTTAAAAATCAGACACAATTGTATTCAGAGTCAGAAATTGTTGTCTTAAACAATTCATATAAATGTTAGGAATGTTGCTGTCCTAAGTCAGACAATGGTAGTGAAAACCTTCTGGTAAATCCCTTCTCCCTGACACACTGTCAGTAAGTGCACATCAAAGAGGACTGACTGTGAAAAACTGATTGATTCATTCACACTTGCAAGCACTCAGCAGGTAACACTTCTCAGTACTTGTCCTTGCAGAGGTAGGGCATGTGCATGTAGTCGTGTAGGTTCTTACACCATGTTTACATTCCCTGCACTTAGTGCAGATTTTGGAATTCAAGAATTCTGAGTTCACACCTTATTTGCATATTCACAGTGCTTACAGGACAGAATCTGCACAATATTAAGTTAATTTTGAAGGCAAGGAAATTGTATCATGGGTGGGAGAGACTGTTTATCCATAGAGCAACATGTTGCTAATTGCTTACAAAACATGTTTCTACTGTCAGGACTAACGATGCAAATGTAAGTTGCTGTTTTATTAACATATGCTGTATTTCAGCCTTACTGCTAGATTGCATTCCACAAAACACCCATAGCCTTAGTGTATGCATTGTTTGTCCCTTGCTGATGGCATAGACATGTATATCAGTTATTTTGTACATTACAAATGTTTATGAAGAATGTAACATGGCATTATAGAACATTTTGTATGCTCATCCTGTAAGTTATTTAAGCAGAGTGTTGCAGAAGACAGTTGTATCACCTAGTAACAAGGTCAGGGGTTTGATATTTGTAGCCCACAATGTGTTATGCCTGTAATATATAACTGACTGCCCTCTACACAAGTTGACATCCAAGAATACTTTTAACCATTTGTAATGGAAAACTGTACATTACTTCGGTCAATGCTGCCATGCATTTCTCATTTGTACAGCTGTTTTCCTCTTTACATAACCTGTGCATTTGCCTTTTTATTTCCTTTACTTTTTTTGAAGGGAGAGTGGTATTTATTTCTGTGTACTAATATGGAGCTTTAGTTTTTAAATTATTTTGTACACGATGGATGCATACATTCATACATACATATTGTTGTTAACTATCACTTGTGTCTTCATTATGTATTATATGGTCCTTTATTTTTCAGCTCATATAGGACTGTGTTTCCGAAGACATCAGCACACTGTAAAATGGCATACAGGGCTGCAAACAATTACGTTATCATCCAAGCAGTAAGTCCACACTACTTCCTCTTAGAAAGAGGCAGAGGTGACAAGTACTCCTATGACCGTATCTGGGCACAGATGTTCAACTATGCAAACGGTGTTGGAGACCTTGTCCACAGATATCAGTAAACCTGACAGGGACAGTATCATAATAATGTACGTGATAGGAAGTGCATGTGAAATTGGCTGGGAATGCATGATTGCAGTGGGGAGGGGGCTGCTAACAAACTACCAGTGACTGAAACTGAATAGATGTCCTTCAAGGATGCATCCTAACATATGGGTTGTCCTACCTCAGGCAGCCCTTCGGTCGGCCGGATTCCAAAGTCTGGGTCTGGCCTCGGCTGATGTCGCACTTCACCCGACGTCATAGCTGCTGTGGTATAAAGGCATCAGCCGACGCCATTTTCCTCAGTCTTTCTTGCCGCGCGGTGCCCGAAGCAGAAGCTGTTCGCAAGTGCCGGTCGGTCAGATCCAGAGATTTCTACTACTGAAGACTTCTAAAAAGCTAAGTACCCCGTTGGGGACTCTTTCTTGCCTCAGCCGATGTCAGACAAAGTAAATAATTGTTTAACTTGTGGGAAACAAATACCTCATAAGGATTTCCACTCTTACTGCCTTCCTTGTTTAAGCCCAGACCACGACGTATCAGCTTGTCTAGCCTGTGCTTCCTTCAACCGACGGACGCTTAGACGTCGGTCGGAGTTTGCAGAGGAGTTTTTTTGGTCCCGCTTTTGCATACAAAATGCCGTCGGAGACTCCGACTACGCAGTTAGCTAAAAAGCGCAAGGAAAAGGACCGACACTCGCAGTCCGCGGTTTCGGCTGAAACCACGGTTTGGCCAACCGCGAGTGTCTCGGTTTTGGCTGAAACCGAGTCCTCGGTGCTTCCTTCGGCTGAAAGCATGCCTCCGATAGCCGAGGCCTCACAGAGCATGGCTGAATCTGCTACTGAAATCACCCCCAGGATTTGTCAGATACTATTCCTTTAGACATATCTACCCCTGCACGTGGGGCTGCTAGACCCCCTGCTTCTATGTCTATCAAGGCTTTTTCCAGGGCTAAAGCAGCTAAGTCTTCTAAGGCCTTACCTGCTAAAACTCCCTCACACAGGCCTACCTCTAGTTCCCAAATGCTCAGCCTGGCTGAGGATCTCATTTCTTTGATCAGGGGATCCCAACCTCACCCAGACAGGGCCTCTCAACCCCCTCCAGATAAGAGGCCTAGGACTGAACCCCCCGGAACCTGTCTCTACAGACTATTCCTCAGATGACTCAGATATTTCAGACCCTCAGGAAGGCCCATATTCTCCTTATGAGGATTCTGATGCAGAAGACTCCATTCCTTCTGCTTCTCCTCCTGAAGAATTTTCTTTTGGGGAAACCTTACATGCTATGAGGGAACACTTCCAATGGCAGGGCCAGGATTTTTCAGATTCAAGGAAAAGGCTAAGGACTTTTTTACACTTACCACAGCATAGGCCTTTAGCCATTCCTCCAGTACTAACAGTGGTTGATGATGCATATAATGATGCCTGTACTGCCCCTGATTCTCTTCCTCCGGCCCCTGCCAAGCCTGACAGATATTACAGGGTCCCGGACACTCACTACCATTTGTATAAGGCTCCTGTTGCAGACCCTGAAACCATTTCACAGGGCCCTAAAGGTGTGGCAGCTGCCTCTGCCAAAAACCCTCTCCCCTCTGAAAGGGAATCTAGAGCATTAGAGAGATGGGGTAAAAAGGTTTATACTTCTGCTACTCTTTCGGCCAGGGCCTTAAACTGTCAATTTCACATGATTCAGTACCAGGAATTTTTGTTAGACCAGCTAAATAAAAAAACTGTCCTCTCCTGAACCTATAGACCGCAAGTCCCTTCAGGATTTGGTACATAACTCTCAGCAGGTCAGTAACCATTTCTTAAAATGTGGCTATGATGCACTGGAGGCTTCCTTTAGATCAGCTATGACTGGAACAGTGATTCGAAGGCATGCCTGGTTAAAAGAACAATCCTTACCAGACCATGTTAAGTCAAAACTCCTAGATGCTCCTATGGAGAAACAAAGTTTGTTTGGCTCCCCTGCACAGGAGGTTCTAAAGAAGGTGGAAGAAAAAGCAAAATCTGTCCAAACAGTCAAGGATTTCTTACAGGTCCAACCTCCAAGGTTTAGCAGAAATTGGCCTTCGAAGAATTGGTCCTTTCCAGACACCTCCAGAGCACAGAGAGGCAGAAATAGACGCCCAAGAGGCAGAGGTCAATCCAGGGGTGCCTATAGGGGACGTCAGTGGCAACCTACCAACCAGAGAAGTACTGCCACAGATTCAACTACAACCACTTCCACAGGACAGACACAATGACTTGGCTCTGATTCCGCCTACCAGGGAACAACTGGAAGCACCCTTGGGCGGAAAACTAGCCTTATTTTCCGACAACTGGCATTACATTACAGGAGACAAATGGACTTTACAAACAATAGACAAAGGCTACAGGTTTCACTTCCACACTCTACCAAAAAAGAGAGGAATGCCAAACCTACCACCAAGCCAAAAACAGGCGGCTCTAAGACAAATCAACAACTTACTAAGGATGAGAGCTATAGAAAAGGTACCGCCTATGGAACAAGGCCAAGGATTTTACTCCAGGCTTTTCCTTGTACCAAGAAAAGAAAATCAACGGAGACCTATTCTCGACTTGTCCGCTCTGAACACATACCTCATTGTTCCAAAATTCAAAATGCTGACCCTCCAGCAACTTCTTCCCATGCTGGGCAAGGAGTCTTGGCTGGTGACTCTAGATCTCAAGGAGGCATACCTGCACGTCCCTATATGACCAGATTGCAGAAGACACCTCAGATTTCTTGCAGGATCAGAGCATTATCAATTCTCAGCATTGCCCTTTGGCTTATCTACTGCGCCCAGAGTATTCACGAAATGCCTGGCATCAGTAATTGCTCATTGCGGGCTTCAGGGAATTCAAATTTACCCATACCTGGACGACTGCCTAATACAAGCGGACAACAAGGCAAAATTAACAAAAGATTTGGAAAAGGTCATACAACTGTTGCAAGCCTTGGGATACACAGTCAACATGCAAAAGTCAAGACTAGTACCATCCCAAAGGATAACATTCTTGGGTGCAGAACTGGATACATCAACTCAGATGGCTTTTCTCACAGAAGAAAAACAAAAGCAACTACCAGTCTATTTCATGACATTAACAACACAAACTCAGCTTACTGCAAGGAAAGTCCTGCAAGCCCTGGGTTACATGGCATCCTGCATAATATTGATTCCGCATGCCAGGCTGCATATGAGAAAGTTGCAATGGTACCTAAGGAATGTATGGTCTCAACACAAGCACAGTCTAGAAGCCCAGATTCCAATAATTCCATGCCTGAAGCAAGAATTCCTGTGGTGGGCTCAGGCCTGTCAGTTGAACAGAGGATTGCCTTTCCACAAACCTCATCCAAGCCAGACCATCACCACGGATGCCTCAGACCTAGGCTGGGGGGCACACATGGTGGACAAGTGTATACAAGGCCTATGGACCCAAGACCAGCTGAATCTACACATAAATCTAAAGGAGATGCTGGCAGTGAAACATGCAATCCAGGCATTCAGACCATTTCTTCAACAAGGTCACCTGCTGATAAGGACGGACAATACCACAGTCATGTGGTATATCAACAAACAGGGAGGTACATACTCATATCCTCTATGCCGGATGGCAATGGACCTGTGGAATGTGGCCCTGAATCTCAACATTCAACTTCAGGCCAGATTTGTACCAGGAAAAGAAAATTCACTAGCAGACACCTTAAGCAGAACTACCACGGATGCTCACGAATGGATGCTGCATCCAGACATCTTCAAAACCATAACAAAGAAATGGGGACTACCAGAGATAGACCTGTTCGCCTCCCCACACAACCACCAATTGAAGAAATTCTGCACAAGAGCATACCACCCACTTGCTTGGAGGGTGGACTCCCTTTCCTTCAGCTGGAAAAACCTGACAGCATATGCATTCCCACCTCTTCCTTTGATGTACAAAGTCCTACTGAAGATCAAAGAGGATCAGCCAAGGGTAATCCTGATAGCTCCAGACTGGCCGAGGCAACATTGGTACCCGCTACTGAGAAGCATGTCTCGGACACACGCAGGGCCTCTACCTCTATGTCCCTTTCATCTAACACAGAACAACTACAAGATCCTACATCCAAACTTGAAAACACTGCAGCTAGCTGCTTGGAATATTGCATAAAACAAAATAACCCAGATTTATCTCAGAGGGTTAAGGACATTATCCTGGAGGCTCGCAGACCCTCCACAAGGAAAACTTATTCAGCCAAATGGAAAAGATACCTCATTTGGAGTGCAGCAAAGGGAGAAAATGTCTCATTGGCAAACATAGCACACATCCTGGAATACTTAGCAGAACTGTTCCATAATGGCCTGTCCTACTCCTCCATTAAGATTCATGCATCAGCAATTTCAGCAGAATACAACATGGATCCTCCTGTCTTCTCTCATCCTCTACTCGGGCAGTTCTTGAGAGGAATCAAAAATGTAAAGCCTCCAAGGAAACCACCTTTACCTACATGGGATCTCAACTTTGTGCTGGAAAAGTTAACAGTTCCCGGTTTTGAACCAGCAGCAACAGCAGATTTACAGTTCTTGTCTTGGAAAACTGCTTTCCTGCTAGCAATCACTTCAGCAAGAAGGGTATCTGAGTTACAGACATTAATGGCAGTACATCCCTTCCTTATCTTCCATCAGGATAGAGTGTCTCTGAGAACTAACCCTACCTTTATGCCAAAAGTGGTCTCCAGAGTATCATTGAACCAAGCGATTCATTTACCTACATTCTTCCCCAACCCACAGAACAGGGGGGAAAGACTGCTATATACCTTGGATGTGCACAGACAATTATGCTACTATCTGGACAGAACTAAGACCAACAGAAAAACTGACCAGCTTCTGGTAGCATATGCATCAGGAATGCAAGGAAAAGCAATTTCAAAACAGACAATCTCAAAATGGATAGGAAATTGCATTCGATTTTGCTACTCTTTTCATGGAAAGACAACTCCTGAAAATATCAGACCTCATTCCACAAGAGCTACAGCCACCACTACAGCTTTCCTACGAGGAGTGGCTACCAAAGACATTTTAGAAGCTGCTACTTGGAGCTCCGTGCATACATTTGCCAAGCATTATAACCTTCCCTTATACTCCAGATCCCGAGCAGGTTTTGCAACTGCTGTGTTGCAAGGGATCTTGACTACACCATCTTTATCTTAGTGCCTCCTCCCCCAGTTTGGCTGTGGTATTCTACCCATATGTTAGGACTGCAGATGCATCCTTGAAGGACATAGTACAGTTTTGTACCTACCATAAATGTAGATGTCCGATAGGTATGCATCTGCAGTCAGGATTACCCACCCTCCTTCCCCTCTGTGGTATTCCTAGGGTACTTACCCCTCTTTTAGCTAGCTGGGGGAATTTATTATGGTGTATTTGTTTTGTATATATGTGTATATATATATATATATATATATATATATATATATATATATATATATATATATTTTGCTCTCTACTGTTTGGAATTATTTGAAACACTGAGGAAAATGACGTCGGCTGATGCCTTTATACCACAGCAGCTATGACGTCGGGTGAAGTGCGACATCAGCCGAGGCCAGACCCAGACTTTGGAATCCGGCCGACCGAAGGGCTGCCTGAGGCAGGACAACCCATATGTTAGGACTGCAGATGCATACCTATCGGACATCTACATTTATGGTAGGTACAAAACTGTACTTTCCTGTCCACTGTTAGAGATCACCAGCACATCTGTAGGGGAGTCACATAAATCCGTTGATGTTGGTTCTAATATGGAGGACAACACTAGTGTATATTGCAGAACTTTCAAGTATGCAATACAATTCAGTCATTCGCACTCACTTCTTTGGTGCTCAGCTTGCCATAATGTATTCTCCCCAACACCACCATCTACCAATTATGACAACTGTGTGTTGTCATTACACATTTTTAATGTATTTGCAGTTGCATATATGTGTGTGGGAAAGTGAAATGCTTGATGGACATTGTTGTGCCATGAGCAGATACTGCAGACATCAGTCATACAGTATTACTGACATTACTGTGCACAGGACAGATTTCTTATCTTAGGGACTTATAACTACTTGCATATGGGACAAAGCAGTTAGCTCCTTTTTTTCAAACAGGTTCCACACTTAAACTAAAAGGTGTTTCAGAAAGAAAAAAAAATGAATAAACACAAGTTCTCAACAAATCATACCAGAAAACCATTAAACTCAGGTTGTAGATTTATTTTTGTTTAGTATAATTATTACATCAAAAATATATCTTCCAATCATCAACTGTTTAAAATAAAATAAAAAAAAAATTGTACTGGTGTTTAAAGCCTCCAAAAGTTTTCCAAATTCTTCCACATTTACCTTGGGCCTCAGATGAGGGTGGAGAAGGTTGCATATTTACTACACTGTTTCCCTGTTGACCTGATTTTGCTGTACAATTTTATATGTCATGAAATACATACTAAGTCAAACAGGGTATAAAAACCCTTCTTTTTGGCAGAGGTCTGACAACAGTAGCAGCAGCAACTTTAATTAAAACCTACTGCACATAAAGCTTTATAATAGCAGCAGCAGCTGCTGACATGTTTTTTGTAAGTGTAATCATGGCTGCAATACAAAGAGTTTTGGATTTCAGGGCAAATGGCTACACTGAGTGTACACAATTGCTCTATAGCCTCACAAATAGCTGTGCCATGTTGGATTGGTTTATTAGCATCTAATTTGGATACTTATGCTTTCATTAGCAAATTCTGTTGTTTAACTTTGTTTGGCAGCTTTACACTAAGTGTAGAGGTGTTTAATAAATATCAAATAGTGCCCTATCATGTGCGTGGTGCACCATGCCTTATACACAATAGCTGCACTTAGTGTAGCCATTAATGAATCCAGCCCTGTATGTCGTATCTTACAATATTCCTTTTTATATTTCATTAAATGATGCATTAACTTCCCTTCAAAAATATCTTGATAGAGAATTCTTGGCATGCACCTGCAGTTAACTGCTAATATTTGCTAGAGGTCATGTGTCTTATTAAAAAGAACAGCGTTTGACTGGAACTTATTTTCTTTTTGTTTTAAAACTGGGTTTGGAGATATATAAAGTGTGCAGGGATGCATCTCCATTAGAAAGCACTCACTATTACAGAAACTTGAAATACATAAATATGCCTGCTTACCATACTGCAGAATTCATGAGGCCAGCTGTATCCCTACTTGGACTTCTTCTCCATGTAGATGAAGAAAACATATTTGTCTGGCTTGACTATGAACAGCAAGAGGGGAGTGGTCCATTAGTTGATAAGATCACAAAATTCAAAACAGTCATAACGTTTTTACAGGCATCTGCTGCTTGATGTTTAGAAACAAGGCAACCATAACAGATTCAGTAGTCACACTCTATGCACTTGAAAGTGTCATGGGAGACATGGATGGTCTTGTGCACAAAACTGAAGTTAATACAAAATTCATCTTAGAACATAACAACAGTCTGCTTCATTACCTGGATGACTCAGCAATACATTTCTGGAGTGGATTAGAATCATTATGCTGGGTATCTGTATAAATCATTAAAAGATTGAAAGGCCTTCCTTTCTTTCTTCCTTCCTTCCCATAAAGGTATTTTGAGTGATCTCTTAAAATTTGTATAAACACTCTGTACTCTCCCCAAAGATGTACATACTAGGTTTATTAATTTCTTTCTTTTTTTTTTGTTTTAACAGTTTATGACACACATAATCATGACTAAAAGGCTATTGCCTTTTCGAAATGGGAGTTAGTGTGCAGTGAGTTTGCTGTCACAGTAGTTATTTTTCCTTAGCTGTTGCAGTAGCATAGGTGGCAAATATTTACAATTTTTGTATGCGTAAATGTGATCTCCTCTAGGTAGTATAATTCTTTAATATTCTTTCCTAATATTCCTTGTATGAGTGTATAGCTATTTGTATTATTTCTCCTGCTGCAGTTTTGTGTATTCATATGCTTAAAATGGAGGTACAGCTTTCATTAATTTTGCACTATTTTATATGTGCTAGTTTTGGAATATAGTTTTACTGAGTCATTACATACATAAACCGTAACAGTAAATATCTCTTCAGTTGCAATATTATGATGTTAAGTTGTCTATCTCGCCTTCATTCTTGCTGGATGGGTTCGGAGCCGACCTCGGCTCCGACTCGGCCACTCTAAAAGCTCGAGAGTTGGATCCACCGGCTCGAGGCTCCCCTTATATCCCACAATGCTAGGCGGTATTACCTCAGATCTCGTTTGCCGCTACAGCTATCGAGGTGTGTTGCTTTTACCGGCTCCAGGTTAGTGTACCAAATAGTTTTAAAAACTTAGTAAACCCCTTTTAAATTAGTTTTTTGGTTAGTATCCCCTTATTTTAAAGGTTTCTATTCCCTTTCCTGTGTTTTTCTCCCACTCCTTACCACAAGAACTTATCTGTTCTTCCCTTAGGCCTTCGGGCCCTCCTATCCCTCAGAGAGTGTGTGTGTTTTTTCTGTAGGGACTTAAGATTTCTAAACTACTATCTTTAAATCAGTTTAAGTTAGTTTAAATTAGTTTAAATTACCTTTACTTACTCTACAGTGTAATCGGTGTGTTTGTGTTGAGTGTGATTGCACTTGTTTTGTGTCATGTCTAAGGATTGAAGGTCTCAGGCTTCAAGAAGTGTGACTCGTGCTGTCAGAAAATGTCTCTGACAGACGGTCACACTTCTTGTGTCTACTGCTTGGGACCTTTACACCTGCAGGACTCTTGTGCTGTATGCCATGGCTTCAGCCCTAGAGTCCTGCAGGAAAGAAAGAACAAGCTTATTTTACGGGACTTGTTAAAGCCTGAGGGTCCCCCGACTGCATCTTCGGGCAAACCCTCTAAGGCTTCTAGGTCTTCGGCTCCAGTTACTGAGTCGGCACCTAAGACTTCTAAGTCTACTCCTGCATCGGCTCCGGCTGGAGCCGATGAGACTCTAACTTCCACACCGGTGGTTCCCTCGGCTCCGGCCGGAGCCGAGGTTTTGGAAATTGCTAAGTCGGCTCCGATCAGGCTTTCGGAGCCGACCTCTAGGAAGAGGTCAAGGTCACCGTCCCTCGGCTCCGTTCATTCGGCTCCAGCTTTTCCCCTGCTGTCTGAATGGAGCCATAGATCGCACTCCTCTAGGTCTTCGAGGCTTTCGGACCATGACCTTCAGAGGGTAGTGAGTCGACTTCTTAAGTCCGAGGCACTGGCCCAGATGCTTCAGAGCCCGACTCATCAGTCGATGCTCAACCCTATTTCTCAGAATATTCCTCCTCCGACTCCTTTGAGCTCGGGCCGGCGTTCGGACCCGAGACTGTGATACCGTCGGAGCCGATACAATTGTCTTCGGCTCCGTCGTCGGCTCCAATTTCTTCCTTGGAAGAATCTCGGCGCCGGACTTCCCTCGTCAGCTCCGAGGGGGTGAGTGGCATCGGACCCTTGTCCGACCCCGCTCTCCCTCTCGGTGCTTTGGCGCTGGTGAGTTCGGCTCCGACATCGGCCTCGGAGCCATCGCTGTCGGTGCCGAGGGAGGTTTTCAGCTTTTCGAGCGGGGACCTCTGGCTCTGCCTGACAGAGGTGCGTTCGAGGTCATGCGGAGTGTGTTGGAACCTGGTTCAACTCCACAGTCGGCTCCGTCCGCCCCTTCCCCTTCGGTGCCTCAGGTTATGTCTACTCACTCCCTCATCCCAGACCGCAGAGAGCCAGCTCCTCAAGAATCCCCTGTGGGGATCTCATCCTCTTCCGAGGCCTCTCCTGAATTGGCAGGGGAGCCCCCTAGGAAGAGAAAGTGTAAGAGGAAGCACATAGACTCACCTGAGTCTGTCACCTCTGACACAGATTTAGAGGATTCCGAGGGTTCCCCCCGTTCCCCTTCTGAAGATGTCTCATTTGCAGACATTCTAGAGATCCTGAAACAGAGGGGAAATTGGCCAACCCTTAACCCTTCGGAGGATGAATCTGTGTATCTTGAGGCGTTTGGCTCTCGCCCTTCCACCTTCTGGGTGTCCCCCCCTTTGACCCCCCCATGCAGGTGGTAGCTAAAAAGGCTTGGACGGCTCCTGACTCTGTGGACCCTACCCCCAGGAGACCTTCAAAGTTTATCACAGTACCAGCAGATAAGCAATTTCTGACTAAGGGAGTTTCTGTGGATGCTATGGTGGTAGCTGCTGCCACTAAGAAGGAGCTAGCTGATCCTTCGGTGCCTGTCCATCCTCCTAACAAGGAATCTAGGTCTATGGACAGGTACGGGAAGCGGATGTTTTCGTCAGCGACCTTTGCTATGCGTTCGCTGAACTACCTCTGTCATTTCACTCATCTTCAAAGAGACCTGATCAAGGAAGAGAGTGAGATGTTAAAGGATCCTACAGCTGCGGGTTTTCAGGATAAGATGAACACTCAGCTGGCTACCCTAAATTCTATAGCTAACTCCTCCATGCGCCTCCTTTCATATGCGGCTGATGGAGCGAGCAGAGCCGCAGGGACAGGTGTGGCCTTACGCCGGCATGCCTGGATGCGGCTGTGTAATTTTGCGGACCCCTTTAAAACGTCTTTCACTAATTCCCCGTTTGATGGATCGTCTCTTTTTGGTCCTCAAGTGAAAGAAACCTTGACAAGATGCGAGACAGATGGCAAAACTCTTTCTGCCGTCGGAGTCCGTTTTTCTACTCCTTCTAGACCTTACCCCAAAGGCCAGAAAAGTGGGAAGATGTGGTTCCGCAAACAATCTCAAGGAACTTTGCCTGACGCACAGAGTCGGTTCCCCTCTAGAGGCAGAGGGGGGAACAGTAATGGTAGACGATAAGCCCTAGAGGCAGGGGGGGGTCCGCAGAACCAGGGCAATCGAGAAACCTTTTCCGATAAGCCCTTCCAGCATCCCTGAGGTGTTGCCCGACTGTCCACCTTCGGAGGCAGTCGGGGGAAGATTATCACTGTACCCAGAAGCCTGGCGATCCCTAACTCAAGACAAGTGGGTACAGTCCATCATTTCCGAAGGCTGTTCCATTCCGTTCTTTCGCATTCCAAACCAATCCAAAAAATCCCTTCCAGATGTTCCACCCGCTCAAAGGGATCTAGCAGCATTGGAAATTTCAAAGCTGCTTGCAAAAAGAGCCATTCAGCCAGTGCCAGCAGACCAGCAAGGATCCGGAATCTACTCCAGGTTCTTTTTGGTTCCAAAGAAAACAGGGGACTGGAGACCAATTTTGGATCTCAGTATCTTGAACAAGTCTGTCAAGAAAACAAGATTTCGGATGGTCACGCTACAATCCATCCTACCCCTATTGGGAAAGGAAAACTGGATGTGCTCTATAGACCTTCAGGATGCGTGCTATCATATAAAAATGAACAGGCGCTCCAGGAGATTCCTCCGCTTCAGGCTGGGAACCAGTCACTTTCAATTCAGAGCCCTGCCCTTTGGACTCACCACTGCCCCGGTGTTTACCAAATGCATGGCAGTGGTAGCTTCTCATCTGAGACGTCAAGGATTCCAGGTGTTTCCATACTTAGACGACTGGCTCCTCACAGCTCCTACCAAGCATCTTCTTCTGATTGCCAGAGACTACACCTTTCGCATTTTTCAAAAGTTAGGTATCTCAATAAATTGCGAAAAGTCTGTTTTGTCGCCTTGTCGTGTTATTACCTTCATAGGCGCAAATCTAGATACAGTCAACATGTCTGCAAGACTTACAGATCAAAGAATAGCAGACATACACAAACTGGTCTCCCTTTTATTCCACAGCAACAGAGTCAAAGTCAGATTGGTTCTAAAAGTACTGGGGATTATGGCGGCTGCTATCCCTCTACTTCTTTTAGCCAGATTTCACATGAGAATCCTTCAATGGATGCTCTTCACACAGTGGTCGTACCAGCAACTTCCGATGTCCCACACCATTGTGATTATGCAAGCATGCAGGAATCATCTTCTTTGGTGGATTTCTTCCCCCCAGCTCTTCCTAGGAAGACCCTTTGTCCTTCCCCCTCCGGTTGCTACTCTGACAACGGACGCCTCCCTGATCGGGTGGGGGGGGCATTATCAGGGCAGAACAGTCCAGGGCATATGGCAACCAATCGAATGCCACTTGCATATAAATGTTCTAGAGATGAGAGCAGTGCTTTTAGCGTTGCAAGCCCTTCAAGACTCTCTTCCCTTGGGAACGATATCAATTCAGATGGACAACATGTCTGTAGTGTGGTATATCAACAAACAAGGCGGAACCAAGTCCTACCCCCTATGTCGAGAAGCACTCAGACTGTGGCAATGGGCGATTTCTTCTCAGCGTTTTCTGATAGCAACGCACATTCCCGGGAAGTCCAATCTTATCGCGGACAAGTTGAGCAGAGCTATCCTCATGCCTCACAAGTGGTCTCTGAAAGATTCTATCTTGGAGAAAGTTTTTCTCAAGTGGGGTCAGCCTTGCTGCGACCTTTTTGCTACTCCCCAAAACAGCAAGTGCAAAGATTATTTCACCCTCTTCCCCTTACCAGGCCAGCCCAGCAGAGACGCTCTAGTCCAAGTTTGGCCCCGGGGACTTCTCTATGCATTCCCTCCCTTCCCACTAATCTCTCAAGTGATACAGAAAGCTATCGCTCAGAAGGCCTCATTGATCCTCATTGCTCCTTACTGGCCTCGACAGGTTTGGTTCCCCTTTCTACATCAATTTCTGTTGGAGCAACCCTGGCATCTGGACCTAGTTCCAGATCTTTTGATCCATTAGTCGGGTCAGTTTCATCGCTCCCTCCCATCTTTGAACCTCACTGCTTGGTTCCTCCAGTTCCAACCTTAGCCAGGCTTCCTCAAATATCTCACACTGTTCGAGATATTTTGATAGCTTCCCATAAATCTTCCACTCGAAAGATTTATCTTAGTAAGTGGAAACGTTTTGCCTATTGGGCTCAAGGAAGGGACTTAGATCCTATCACTGCTCCCATCCAAATAGTTCTTGATTTTCTAGCTGAACTCTTTCAAGCAGGTTCATCTCCTTCTACTCTCAAAGTCCAATTGGCAGCTATATCTAACTTTCATGTGGGCATTTCAGATTCTGCCATCATGTCTCACAAGCTTTGCAAAGCTTTTTGAAGGAGTTTTTCTTCTCAGACCTCCTATAAGAAATCCTCCTCCTTCTTGGGACCTTAATTTAGTTCTCACATCTTTGATTCTTCCCCCTTTCGAACCTGCAGCTTCCTGTTCATTGAAATTGCTATCCTGGAAGACTCTCTTTCTGGTAGCCATTACTTCAGCTAGAAGGATCTCAGAACTTCATGCACTCAGCAGTCGACCACCATATCTATTGTTTCATAAAGACAGGGTGTCCTTACGAACCAATCCATCTTTTTTACCTAAAGTAGCCTCTGCGTCTAACCTAAATCAAAGCATTGACCTCCCTGTGTTTTTTCCTAACTTTTCTAACAGGTCTGAACAAAAATTGCATTGGCTAGATGTTCATCGTCAGTTAAGGTATTATTTGGATAGGACCAAACAGATCAGAAAAACTGACCAGTTGTTTGTCTCTTATGCAGAAGGCAGAAAGGGACTTTCAGTTTCGAAGGTATCACTCTCCAGATGGCTAACATCTCTGATTTCCTTTGTTTATGAAATTAGACACCAAAAGCTGCCTAACAAACCTAAGGCCCACTCCACCAGAGCTTTGGCTACTTCTATAGCCTTCCAAGACAGGCTGCCTATTGACACCATTTGTGCAGCGGCTACTTGGGCTACTCCTCACACTTTCATTTCTCATTATAAGTTGGATTTAGCTTCTAGACATAGAGCTAACTTTGGTTCCACTGTTCTCAAGAGTCTGTTCCGATAGGCCACCCGGGACAAGGTGCTAGGGACGGGGTCCCATCCAGCAAGAATGAAGGCGAGATAGACAACTTAACATATAGAAGTTATGTTCTTACCATAACGTTCCATGTTAGTTGTCTTCTTCTCGCCTTCTTTCTTCGTCCCCCTCCTTCCCCCTAGCCTGGACAGACCTAGAGGAGTTTGATTGTGACCTCTCTTTCTACCACCTCTATTGCTATAGGTATATGCTCTGCTGTGCATATATTCCTTGATCAGGCTTCAGGTCACCTTCTTCCTTTCCTTTTTATAGAGGTGGGTTCTCCCATTTCCAGTAGTTCTGTTTTTTTTATTATTGGCTGGGCCTAGCTTACAAACGAGATCTGAGGTAATACCGCCTAGCATTGTGGGATATAAGGGGAGCCTCGAGCCGGTGGATCCAACTCTCGAGCTTTTAGAGTGGCCGAGTCGGAGCCGAGGTCGGCTCCGAACCCATCCAGCAAGAAAGAAGGCGAGAAGAAGACAACTAACATGGAACGTTATGGTAAGAACATAACTTCTATTTTTATACCTAAGGAACATCATGATTGCACGCACAGTTAGTGAAAAGTAGAAAAGTTGCAGTGTAGTGCATATTGTTCACTGAGTTCTTATAGAATTTTCTTAGAACACTGAACCTGAACTGTGTGTGTCTTTCGGCTTTTCCCGGTTAGAGGTCGCCACAGTGGAACTCTGGTCCGCTAATGATTGGCAGTTGATTTTTTACGTGCCGAGTTGCCGGCCCTGACGCACAACCTTCAACGAAGGTACGCCCATTCACACATGTCTCCACACAGAAGACACTATAGCTGAGAATCGAACGGGACAACATCTTGCTGTGAGGCGACAACGCTACCGCACCGAACCTGAACTAACGTTCATAAAAAAGATATTAATACTCAAGGAGATTTCCCTTTTATAGGGGTTTATAGGAATGGGAACAATTATACATATTCATTTTATTTTGGTACACTATGCTACATCATACCTTGGAACTAAATAAAGTCAGGTGCAGCACTTACTTTCAATGAAATAGTAAATGTATTAAGGTGCAGCAGAATTCCTTTTAGTACTAGGTTAAGAAGTCTTATAATCAAAATGTAGATTTTAGGATACTTGTCATACTATGTTGGGAAACTGATACATAATTCAACCAGTACACTCCCCCTTTAGTCTGATACTGAGACATTTGTTTTTTTTTTCTCAATCTCATACAAACACCTTTGGCTGTTGTATCACAAGCTGTTTCCTATTCCATTTTTTATAAGTTTGAGTATTTAGCTTGGCATTGCTTATACTGAGTTTATATCACACCATCTTTTTTATTTCCATATTTCTTATTTCTAAAGTCTAACTTGGAATTGCTTACAGTGAGGGTATAAAAAGCCTTCTTTTATATTCACATTTTTGTCATTTAGTATGACATTTTCAGGAACGTTTCATTTTCATTGACTTTTGAAGTCATTGGATATTAACGGTTCATGACCTGGTTTCCTGTGGGTGGGTTGGCCTACGAGGTCTGTATATGACATTTTGGAACCCGGACACAAGTATACTATGCGTAACTAAAGTTTGATACCTTTGAAGTTCTGTAATAAGCTGCATGGGGTTCAGCAGCTAGGCTTTTGTATGTACTTGTATATTTATTGTAAAACAGAAATATTGTGACATTATTTTAGCTACTCTAAGGCCTAGTATTGCAGAATATCCACTGTGAGAGATGTAGTGATCTTTCAGGTCTGAATGTGTGAAGTGGTGGTTGAATTTAGGACTTTTTCTATTGTAATTATCTGCTCAGCACCATAAAATAGAATAGAATAGAGTAGAACAGGATGCTGACCCTTGAGTTCTGAGTACCAGCAGGGCACTAGTTGTATGATCTAAAAAGGTTGTGCACTCTGTTGACCATCTTAGTGCTGTATCAATTTATTTTAGTTGGCTTCTAGCTATCTACTTCTCTATTATATGTTCCCCTTCTTTGACTGCACTTGTTTGAACCAAATGCCAGGTTCTTTGTTCTTTGCCCTTGAATCCATCACAGTCATGGTGAGTAGTAATGCGTGTATAATTAGCTTTTTTTCCCATAGTTAAGTATTAAAGAGGGTTAGTTAATTTGATTAACTTTGTTAATGTTATGAGATGTTAAAGCTTACATTGCCCAGTCGCATTATGTTGTCTGTCAGTGCAAATCTCATTCTTTGAACCTGCTTTCCCCTCAGTGTTGTGATCTGTCCTGCAGCTTAATTCCACAGATAGCATTTTATGAGTTCAGTTGTTGAATTAACATGGCACCTGAATTATTATCCAATTGGCACAAGTATTAAAGTAGTACTTTAATAACTTTCTTGTCCTTGATTTAGGGTTTCCAACAGCACCCAAGGGGTACTGCTTCTGTATACAGTTATGTTTCCCATAGCAACTACAACAAGTGCTTCCAGGTAGATGAAATGTCCCACAGGGTTCCATGCATGCTGGAAACTACCATCATTTTTTATATAAATTACCAAAATGCATTTTCTGGTTGTTCAAATATTTTGATTCATTTTGGGAAGATCATAGTACAGACCTGATGCCAATCAGATGTAAAAGGGATGTTTTAAAAGGTTGCCTCTACAATTAGCTTAATGCTTGGATTTGGCAGCTAAAGAAGACCTGTAATACAGAGTATCATGCTATTAGAGATATGGTGATGTATTTGTTTGTTCCCAGTTATATATACGTAGTGGATTTGAAAAGAATCAGTGAGGTTTTATATGCATAAGCCACAAAAATGTAGCTTTGAGATTGTAGAGCTTGCACACTGCAAAGCACACACATATCCAAAATGAGCTAGTGAGAAGTCATTATATGTGCATTCAAGAAAAACTTTTACTGACCTGTTTGGATAGAAGTCAGTGCATTGCACACTGACCCAAATACTGTTCCATAAAGATATACTGTGGTTGCTATAGCATCACTATATAATATGTGTAACTACAAATGTTGCATCCTCTTTAGTTTTAAAGAAAGATGCAGTTGATATAAACAATTGTTGTTGCCTGCACTGGCTTCAGATATCTGCATTGTTGTATAACTGTACTATATATGTCATAAGATGGAGACTAACATCAACAAGCATGGTAGACAGGGCAGGGAGTGGTTAGGGCATAAAAAGAAAAAAAATAGAGGATTCAGACAGCCAAATCCCCAGGGCACCCTTAAAAGACTCCGTATTGAAATTTCAGCACTCATAATGCCGAGTGTTGAAAGAACAAAAAAAGATGAAAAAATCCAGGAGAAGAGAGAATCTCGAACACTGCTCTTCTTCTTTAAACTTCTTTTTTAGGGGTGCAATTCCCAATGCACACATCCTCTGAACTTATATTTACCAACTCTGAGATTGCCATATCTCAGAGAAAAGGGAATATTCTATAAAAATGGCCATCTGAGACTTGGCATGTATAAGTCAATTTTTTGGCCATTCACTCTGTGTGTTTCTGGACTCACTGTAGAGGGTCTTTACATTTCAAATAGTTACCCCATTAGGATCCATGACCAACCACAGCAATATCGGAGTAAAGTCCAAGGGGGTAAGAGATAAGCTGGTAGACCCAAAGTGGATGTGGGGCACTGGGGGGATAGGTCTGTTAAATGCTGTCCCTAGGAGGACCTAAAAATATTGAAAAAAAATATCAATCTGAATCAGTTTCTCACTTTGCAAGCCTTAACACTGTGTTAAGAATCACTTTTAGATACATTTTCAAATGAAGAGGGTGGTGATTTTCTGTAGTTCAGATCCTTAAGGCAGCACACAAGACTTCTTATAGATGGGCAGATGTATTTTCCCTAGACCAGGTTGTTTAATTAAAAGCTTCTTCTTCCTTCTGTATATTTGCATAGCTGGTTTTCAAACAAACTGTAAACTTGTTTTGCTTGAGTAATCACTTAATGTAGGTACAGTGCTTTTCTGTAAAAGCCCAAAGTGGACATTCATTCTCACTCTTACCCCTTTTTTCAGTTCAGCAAGCTTCTCTGAGTATTTGTCATAGCAAAATTTGAGCACTGTATTTCTTTCAGTAGCTCTGTTGTATTCCTTTTATTTTCAGGAGGTAGTAATAGTTAAAGTGGGTATGAAACAGGCAGCTTAGAATGATGTGTTCCAACTACCAACAGTGTAGAAAAGCTCCACAGACAGCAGATGTGTATTTCTGAATTCCGAAAATGCGAAGTAGTAGTCTAAATTCTCAGAACTGTCACATTTCCTCTTCTGATTTTTGACATTTTCAACTATTTGTTCTACTAACCCATTGCTTTGTGGATAACTAGAGCTTAAGCTGGTATGGTTAAATTCCCATATTTTCACAACCATAAGAAATTCTTGGCTCAAGAACTGTGGACCACAGTCTGTTGGGATAGGATGGAGCACTATTCACATGCTGCAGATTGAACACATTTGAACCTTCTCATCTGCAGACAATAAAACACATTCTTCACATTTGACTATTTATAGATGTGACACATGGGCTCCATATAACATAGTTTGATGTAGCTAGTAGAAATTATAAGTCTTCTCACCTTTAATATCAAGCTTTGTACAAACAAAAGGATTTGCTAATGTCTGGATGCACTGACATAACATTCAATTTTCTGGCCGCCTGTTCATAAATGCATTTCACAATAGTACCATTCGCCTGTCTTCTTTCTTAACTACTCTTAGATTTTCTAGCATCTGAGGACACATAATCAACTCTGAGATAATCTATAAAACTTTCAGGTCTTGTTCTAGCAACTCTTCACAGTCTTGCAAACACGGCTTGCTTAGGGATCAGTTATCTGCATCAATTTAATTGGTCTGTACTGAGTCTGAAGCTCTTTATTTATTTATTTATTTATTTATTTATTTATTTATTTATTTGTTTATTTATTTGCAACCTCAGTAGCACTCTTTGAAGTCTAGCCCATGCCTTATGAACAGAATGAGAAAATATACTCTGCAGTGACTCATGGGCTGTGATTCATATAGATACATTACACTTTTGTGCAAACCTTGCTCAGCTAAGCAGAACTACCCAGCAATACAGGGAAATACTGAACATCCAGATGAAAATATGCAGTGCCTATGGGCAGATAGCTGTACAGCTGGGTGCATAACTGAGCCCATCTGCAACTATGCAAGTGGACTTAGATGTGAATTGTAACTGTATAAGTAGACACAGCTGTGCATTGAAATATATACACAGAAGCATGAGACGTCTACTGAGTGACAACGAGCTATGTAGTAAGATTTCACAAGAACAGAAACAAACTCAGACTGTTATATTAAAATATAAAGCATTAACAGTTAGGCTGCATGTTGCCATGTCCCTCAAAAGGACAGCACTAAGCACTGCATACACCTAAATAACAATGTATTATTTGCAGATACATGCTGAATTTATAAAAGAGAAGAAAGGAGGTGTACAGGACAATGGGGGAAAGGGAAGAAAAAACGGAGGAGCACACAAAAGGACAAAATATAGGAGTCTGCAGGATGGAGTGAAGGACAGTAACATTTTTGTGGGGATAGGGCCCCAATTTTTTTTTTATTTTCAGAGGTAAAGAAAGGGGGTAAAGGGGAAAGGAAATGCAAGGTATAAAAGGGGTTGGGATACTGTGTGGGAGTAGCCAAAACAAACGTAGAACAACGCAGAGAAGGACGAGTTGGAAGTACACACAATAATCTGGGAAGGTATGAGATGGACAGAAAAAAACAAGGAGTTGACAAATTATGATGAGGAGGATTGGACAGCATACAAGATTTGGTGTGTGTCACAAGAGGAAGGGAGCACAGATGGGCAAGGGAGAGGGTATGATGTGAGCAGCTGATGTGTCTTCTCGTGTTGCAGCCTATCAGGACATTACAAGGAGCCATCCCCATGTGATGGGTCAGGGTGATCAGTATTGTAAGCCACAACCTCCCCTAGTGATCCAGATGTAGGAGCTAGCTGGTTAAGTGATTCTGTAGTCTGTCCCAGGATGCTTGTCATAGAGGCATTGTATCTTCCCCCATAGCCTCTGCCACCTGCTGAGGCTGTCTGGGCCACTTCAGGCAAAATAGGTGGGCTACCTGCTAGTGAGAATCTCCCCTGTTAAGGCACTCCCAGACTCTTCACCCTCATGCATCATAGCCGTAACCTCAGCAACAACTTGATGAGGTGGAAGTACCTATAGTGCATATAGTATGCCATTTGGATTTGCAATGAGGAGACAAAATGGGAAGAGATTCATAACTGAATCTTCCCAGACAACAGAGTGTGAGGGAAACTAACTGCATATATCAAGCCTGTTCTGCCTTCTGCAGAAATTAAATACATCCAAATCTGTTCATACTGAAAGAAAGAAGACACATCAGAGGACCATGAAACTGTAAGGTGAGATGCTAGAACAATGTGTTCCCACTAGCTGCTTTTCAGGCAACAGACAACTGTGTGTTCCTTGTTCATACTTTATGGTACATAAACAGAATATGGCACAGTTATGCATGGAGATGCACCAAGTACTATGCAATCACCATGACATAGTTCAGCATGAACCTACCTCAGAGCATGGCCCTGCAGTCAGTAACCCACACAGAATGTAGTAGGCATGTCATATGCAGTGACACCATCACCTCCTCCACCTGATAAGGAAGATACACTCAGTAGCAGATTAATTCCTAGGATGAACTTAACAAATACTTGTCAGTAGCAACATCAGTCACAAACCTACAAAAGGATGAAACATATAACATAAAAATTCAAAAACAGTAAACAAACAAACAAAAAAAATAGTTCCCACTTAACTTCCAGTTCACATGCTATCTATCATTGGAGTTCGTATACTGCAGGTCATCTGACTGATGCCTGCAGTACCACCGCCAGCCCTGTCCAGGTGATCCCTGTGGTTGAGAACAGCTCCTCGTCAGGGTCATACCAGACATCCACTTTTTAAATGCATCGTGATAGGAACCTAGCAGGTACTACCTGTCTGACATGGCCATGAAGAAGATATAGCATTATCTTTCTCTCTGTCATGCATCATACAGGTTCTGTCTGGCATTCACTAGCAGATGCTACCATTCTCCTGAGTCTTCTCTGAAAATGATGCTGCTTATACAATGAACAAGATGGTAGCCTGTGACTCAATCCCACCACATGATTTATGCAGTGCAGCTACTCACAATGTTGTGCAAAGCACGTACCCAACTAGGTCTTTAGTATGAGCTTGTGGCCATGAGCTGTCACAAGTGAGCATGGGCACCTGTGCCACAAGAGTGTTACAGCAGTACAGTGATCTATAGTCATTCAAGCCTAACACCCTAACTTCCTACTTCCCACACATATAGATATTTTCAATGCTACATAATGCAGGTCTGAGAAGCTATATTGCATATTTGGACAGCATTGTTAGGAGGAAGTGCAGTATTATTTAGGTCAATAGGCAGTCTGAGGAGGCACATAGTACTCTTGAAGATTGCATTTAGCTGTGTTTTGTCTGCCTTCCTAAGGATGAACACCCTTCCTCTGGAATTCACATGACTAAAAAGCTAAGAATAGGTATATGTGTTCTGCCTCAGAGAGTGGTTCCCAGTGGGAGTAGGTGTACACCAGGATTCAGCTCTGAACCCATTGTTGTTCATGCTGGTGATGGACTACATAAGCAAACAGGTTGGATGGGACAGATCAACAAAGTTGCTGTATGCCGATGATGTGGCATTGCAGGCAGACTCTGAGCAAGAACTTCAGCAAAGGATAGGGGAATGGAATGCAAAATTGAGGGCACATGGGATGAAACCAACCACAGATAAAACAGTGGTAATGGCAGCAAATTGGGGAAATCAGAAGAAACTGAGAATTAAGATAGAAGGGAAGATAGTGGAACTGGTAAATAGCTTCAAGTATCTGGGAGGGGTGGTGGAGGAGAAGGGAAGTCTGAATGAAGAGGTCAAAGCTAGAATCAAGAGTGGCTACAGCCAACTGGCACATAACCTCAGGTGTATTCTGTGACAGAAGAATGCCAAACAAGCTGAAAAGTAAGGTGTACAAGACAGTGGTGTGACCAGTACTACTGTATGGTATAGAAACCCAGGTAGTAAAGGCAGAGCAGATGAAGAAGCTAGAGGTGATGGAAATTAAGTGCTTGAGAAGGGTGGTAGGATGCACACTTGTTGGACAGACAAAGAAATGAGGACATAAGAGCAGAAGCCAAAGTAGCTCCAATTGCAGAAAAGTTCAAAGACAACAGATTATGGTAGTTCAGACACATGTGCAGAAAAGCAGAAGACAATCTGGTGAAGAAGATTTGGGACAGACAGGAAGAAGGTAAGAGGAAACGAGGTCATCCAACAAAGAGGTGGATGGAATGTGTGAAAGAAGATCTGTGACAGGCAGGCATGAGTGTCAGAGAAGGCAGGAGTGTGGCATTGAATCAAGAGAGACGGTGACAGTTAACATGATACCCTGACCCCATGTAGAAAATGGGAGAAAGGGGGCTGATGATGATGATAATGAGGTATATGTGTGCCCTGCAAGTGTTTCAAGTTTGTAGCTAGTACTGATAAGAAGGTATGCCACAATACCAAGACAACCTATCCCTGTACATTCCTGTCACTGTTACAGCAGTGTTATGGCTTGTCTGCTGCATGCGCTGACCTATGGTGGAGAACAGCAGTCATAACCTTACACTCCCCACCACAACCAATGAAGTATAGTAGGGCCATATCTCTGGCAGTTACCAAGATGAACCCAGCTGTCTGCAGCAGGGAAGCCTTTCTTATACTATACATAACTGTTGGCACATACACTTGCAATATGTATTTCCATATCTGTCTCTATAGCAGACCACTCACAGCCCTCTGTGCATAGTAATGGCTATTTCATTATCTATAGCAATAATTCTACTAATCCCAAAAGCAGACAGCTCCATGCTGTGTGCTTGTAGGTGTCTGCATGTCTAGAGGATGATATTGGCAGCAGCTTCTGAAAAGTAATACCTGACATAAAAAGATGCCCTTCTGCAAGCACTTATGTTAACTGAATAGTATCTGTTGGGGACAGAGGATACTGTCAGCCTTTACATGTCCATTGTGGCTAGCAATGGTCCTTGACAATAACTTCATGGAGGGATGTAGTCAAACTGTACACAGGTATTAAGAATGTTACATTATAAGCCGTTCCAATGCACAGGCATTTTCAATAGCAACTAAGAGGTCAGCCATTGGGGAGTAGGCACCTCATAGCAACAGGTTGTCAAAACCAGAGGAGTGTTTGTGTCCCAGCAGGGGGACATTACTTTTGGGATTATCCCTGGAAGAGTGGACACTGATATCAGGAAGGACTAAACTCTACATGTCTCAGTTAGTGATACACAAGATTAGCACCTCTTACAACATATTTCAATACATTTGCAGTGGAAGTAGACATGATAGGTTGACCACAGCAATGGTTGGCTATTTATTAATGAAACCTCAATCTGAAGTGGCAGTGAGGGACATATGATGACTCTCACACTCAGCAGAGGGATGTAATCTCCTGAACAAAAAGAAAGGTAGTACATGCTGCTAGAAATTTAATGTAACTTCTGTCACCTAGATTTATGCTGCTTTAAGGGCAGCCTGCGACTTGACAGCCATGAGTTTGTTACTCTGCTGCATCATTTTAGGTACCTCAAACAGGGGGGCCGGCAGGATTTTTTGCAGGGGGGGTGCAAACCTAGAGCCCCCCCCCCACTTAGCTCCCCCATGTAGCCATTCTAGTGTCCCATTACTTGTCTATTTCTCCCCAGTTGCCATTAACACTGTTCAAAACTCTGTGTGCATGTTTTATGCTTTACTTCTACAATGATTATAGATATTTGGATTTAATTTGCAACTTTTATTTCAAAATTTATAGATCAGCCACTGATAGATATTTGCTAAGCAAAGCAATGGTCTTACAATGAAAACAGATAGCATTAAAACTTCCCTACCTTTGAAACTCACATCCACTGAAACAGCACTGAAACCCACATTCAAAGAAAATGCATCTAGTCAGTGGCAGGTTAAGTTTACCTTTGGGCTGTTTTCAAATCATAGGCCCCTTCACACATTTTAAGGACCATACAAAAGTTCTTTGATTCACATTCCTGATTTATGTTAATTTATATTATATAATAATTGAATTATATCCCTTGTATAATATAGCACTACGTGTTAGACTGTGCTTTAAATTTACAGTTTTGAACATTTTTCCAGTAAGCAATGAAACAAAACATATGAACCAGTAATGACAAACTGCCCAGTTCAGAACATTTCAACCATAAAAAGCCACTCAAACTTCTGTCATTACAATCCGCCAATATCAGTCAATAAGCACAATCTCTGCAGAAGTAAAACTCATCTGAATAATGCCACATTAAAGAGATCTGAAACTAACAAAGAGGTTGTTGGTAGAAAACTTTATATTTCAGTGTTTCATCTACAAATTCAGTGCCTGCTGGTATATTGCAATATGGAATGGGTGGCAAGCTGAAAAACAGGTTCATAGTTACTAGGCATCTCATCCAAAGGAGGACATACTCGGGACTGCAGCACCCAACTCCCGTAAAATACAAGTCTACATGCTATGGGAGTAGAACCTACAGCTGCCTACATCAAGATGGAGGTATGCTACCAACACTGCTTTAAAATTCTATGCCACAATAGTGATACCATTTGCTAAACAAAACAGTTGCACATTTTAAGCAGACTTAACATGAGCAGCAATAAACGTCTCTTCCCTTGAGGCTCACAGTTCTTGAAAATGCACTTGAAAATAAATTTCACCTGCGAACTCTAACTAGGGAATTTCACACACACACACCTCAACCTTTTTGTGCAAGAAATGTGGACAAAGCCTAAAATAAATAGAGGCAGATTATAAATATTGCTCTCATGAACTTAGAAAATTGCTATTTGTGGTAATATGCATTTTTCTAAAGGATATGACGTCTAAAACTCAAATGTCTAATATTGTTTAGCAACTTCAATCCTTTTTAGGATGAATTTGGGGCAAAAATCTGGACATTCTGCAAAAACTTGGACAGCTCAAGGGTATGCTACCTCCCTCTAACACACACACACACACACACACACACACACACACACACACACACACACACACACACACACACACACACACACCATACCTCTCAATTTCTTAGAGCAAGAAATCTGGACAAAGCCTGTTATGTTGGGCACAAAGGCCCAAAATTAGGAACACGTTTAGAAAGTTGCTAGAATAATAGGATTTGTGTTAGAATTAATTTTCTAAAGGATATGAAGTCTGAAACTCAAATGCATGCCATTATTTAGCAGCTTTAGTCGTTAGCTCATCCCAGCGATTTGTCAAAAAAAAAAAAAAAACAGAATTTTTTATGAGGAACAGACCAAAAAATATAAGGCAATAATCTGGACATTTTGTGAAAAACTGTACAGTTGAGAGGTATGACACACACATACATCCCCCTACCTCCTTAGGAAGTGGAAAGAACAACAAGGTTTGCATTAGTATGCATTTTCTGAAGATATGAAGTCTAAAACTCTGCCGTTATTTTCTGACTTCAGTCCTCAGTGATTTGCCAGGAAAAACACAATTTTATGAGAAACAAACCAAAAATATGAGGCAAAAATATGGATAATTGTGAAGTATGACCCCCACCCTTACACCCACTTCTACCCCCCGTTACTTACATGCAAGAGCACACAGACACACACACACACTACACAGACACACACACACACACACACACACACACACACACACACACACACACACACACACACACACCCCTATCTCTCTCTTACAATCACACACACACAGACCTATGTACTTCTTACACACATACACATGCACACATGCGCGCACACACACACACACACGGTTCCCTTTCAGATCACCGAAGTTTCAAAACTCCGAAGACCATATGGCCGAGACCATATCTCAGAAGTTTTGAAACTCTGAAAACTGTCTGTTGGGATCTCCATGTAGCACGGAACCTGGGATTTGCTGTTTTCCCACACTGTAGCGCAATCTCAGAGTTTGTATATTTAAGTAGAAGAGGGTGTGGGGGTTGCAGGGGGGCTTGCCCCCTGCAAAAACATATAGGTAAGTTGTTTTGTTTTATTTTATTATTATTTTTTTTTTTTTTTTGTTTCGGAATTTCAAAATGTCTGACATATGCTCTCAGTTATATGGTCTTCGAAGTTTTGAAATTTTGGTGATCTGATAGGGATACACACACACACATCCCTACTTTTACCTGTCTACCTCTTACATACACGCATACACACCCCTACCTACCTGCTTCTTACATCCACACACCCCTACCTATTTCTTACACAAACACACCTCTTAAACACTTAAACACACACACGCACACACCTACCTCTCACCTGTACCTTTGTCCGCAGTCCATATCTCTTCTGGAATTCAAATTCCTGATGGGTGCAGAATATGAAGACGTAAACCATCAGTCACACAGACTGGCATTCTTAAAGAAGAATGCCCTAAATAAAAAAAAAAGTTTTTTTTTTTTAATTAAAAGAAAATTAATCTCCTGGCCAGCCGGTTCCAGGGGGTGCCTGTGGGGGCCCTTGACCTCATGTATGCTGCCTAGTTAGGATATCAGCAGAAGTAGGTTGTGTTTGCATGGCACATCTTGCTTGAAAACTTATATGCAGGCTAAGATGGGCATGGTTTGTGCATAAATACTCATGCTGACTTCAGTGTATTTGATATGTATCAAGAGGGTACAGTACTGCTGTGGCTACACTTATAAAGGATGGGCACAATGACAGGCTGATATTGGCACGTGATGAAGCTGATGATGATGACAACACACAGATGCCTAGTTCACACATTTATGGCACAGTGATACTGTCTGTTTCAACCCTGTGTGTGTATATAACCTCAATGTGAGCCACTGGTAAGGATTCACTCACGCAAAAACTGTTGGAATGTCGGATACACAGTGTTATTCAACCAGTCACTGCCCATCACAGCCTTATATCTGCACTGCATACACCACATTTGATCTGTGTGACACTACACTGCTACTTTGTTCTTGTCAGGGCACATTTGTGTATACTAGATGAAGCCACTTTGCCTGCTCTGCCATGTACTGCTCCCAACCCTGTGTGGTGGGATGGCCATGCAGCTGCTTATTGTTCTACCAAACTTTCTTAAAATGGGGGTGTTGCTACACCTTCTTGATTGCTGAGTGTCTGTACAGTCTGGTAGTAACAATATCTGGGATCTGCCCAACCCATCTCCCTACTACCATGTTCCAGAGCATGCAACATGCTAAGAGCATTCTATAAGCTATGCTAAGATCATACTGAAGCACCCTTCCAGATATGTCAAGGCAGTGGAAATGGGCTTTGATCAAGCTGGGCACATGTTCCATGATGCTGCAGGTTTCTGAGCATGTGGTCTTATACTGCCACAGTGAGTGGGTTCTGTATGGATAGCAACACCTGTAACTCAGTGTGAACATGTTGAGTAAGGGGTATATATATATATATATATATATATATATATATATATATATATATATATATATATATATATATGGATACATTAGGAATGCAGACATAAGAGAGTAACATTAGTCACAGTGCATACTCTTACCAACAAGATGTCCCTGTGGAATTGCAGAATGCAGGAAGTGGAAATATAGCCGAGATGTCTGCCAGATATGCAAACTGTGTGAACTGCTTGATTGTTCTAAAGACACTTTGATTATTACCTACACACATCACACACTGTCGGTTCATAGAATGGTAGTTCCTCCTGTTCGTAAACCTTTGTGACTGCGGAAACAGGAAGCAGGTGATGTTGTAGAAGGTGAGCGTAATGTTAGCACTGTCTCCTACAGTGTGACGGGAAGACAGATGTGATATTTCACATGTAGAAGCATATTGAGGAATGTGTTGAGTGTTCTAGAGGCAGAGGAATGTGAAATTCTCAGTGTGCCCCCAGCTGGACTTTGAAAGGTTCCTGTAGCTAGTATGAAACCGCTATCCATGCGATTGAGTCCACAGGTATGGCAAGCCCTTGCATTCCTGTCATTTCCAGATGTGGCAACAGATCAGCCAAAACCCATGCAGTTCCCTTATCGACTCTAAAGTGATCAATAATCTATTGACCAGTGAAATTCTTAAAATTCAACCACTGTCAGTGCCATTTACAGTGGTGCTAGAGATTACCACATACATACTGGAGGGAACCAGTAGTGCTGTAGCATGCTCAACATGCAGCAACAACATTTGTGGTATGCTTTGCCCTTTTACAGTGAGTTAAAAACAGCTGACCAGTTGCCTGTGTAGACAATGAGTAGTACCTGAGTTCACACTGCATATATTGTAATATCATTAAGACATCAGTTTGCTACCCCACTTAATCTTCATGTCATTATGCAGCCATTTGCTTATATGCACTGGGGATGACTACACTGGAACACAACATGGTACCATGAATCACTACTAGCTTGTGCCAATCTGCATGTGGCTGACTCTGGTGCAAGTGCACACTGCATATTACTCAACTTGTCTGTGAATTTGGTCATAGGAACATAGAAACAACATTAGCACATGCGTGCAATTATTGGCTAGGCTTATAAGGGCCTGCGGGTCAATAGCCTAGTATCATTCTATGAACCTATTATGTAAGTGATCAGATGAAGCATATGGTGCCTCGCCATATACACCTTTAAGCAGACTCACTTAAGCTTGGTTCCCTTTATAAGCACTTAATAGTACTCACCTCTCAAATTTAACAGTGCAATACATGATAATCCTGGTGTAAATTTGTTCTACCCATCCAATCATCAAGACTTGACAGCCAATCATACTATGTTTGACCTGTTGTTGTATCTTATTTCATAGAATGGAATACACTGAGTTATAAACCTGCCCTTCCGGCAAGTCTTGTTTATTTATTGGTACAGATTTAGATTCCCTAGTATGGGAGTTTGTAGGACACCCTGGTTTTACAGTGAAATAAGAAATCAACTAGGATTGTGTCTCAAAAAGCAAGACATCAGCTAGGAACAGTTGTTAAGTTACTGAGTATAAGGAGAGTCATGCTAATCAGTTAGGATCGTTTAAGGGCTTAAGGCCATTAAATTCATGACAGAAATCTATGGGGTCTTTGCTGTTTTTAATTGGTACTTATCAAAGGGGGTCTGATAAGGGAAAAGTACAGTGGTAGTATGACTTCTTTGTATCTCGGAACTATTCCCTGCTAAATTAATTGAGTCAGATAGAAGGATTTCTTGACTATGTTGTAAACACAATGTGTGAATGAGAGAGAGAGAGAGCTGTCCACATAAGTACGCAAGTCTCTTAGGACCAAATCTGTTTGAAGATAGCATATGAGATGGGAGCAGCTGTTTTGCTGAATATAACCATGCTGCATTTCTTCTTTTTTTTTGTATTCATTTTCAGACTGTTTCTATTACAGTATGTGATACTCCAGCACTTGCAGGAGCTGTTTAGTATCAGTAGAATAGTAATTAACAGTGTTCTGCTTGCAGTCATCAGCAGATTTGATCAACATTTTTGGGATTTTGGCTTGATGCCTGAAAAGTAAATGCCAAACAGGCGAGGGCCTAGCAGTGATCCCTGTGGTACCCAAATAGTTACAATTTTACATTCAACGAGGGTGCCAGCAAATTTTGTAACTTGGAGTCGGTTGGATAGCAAATTTGCAATCCAGCAGACAGTACAGGGGTTTACAATAACTTATCTCTAATTTTGCAATAAGAGGTAATATCAGAAGCCTTGACCAGATCAAAATAGGTAGTATGCACTGAGTGACCACTGCCCACAGCTTCTGTAACCTTTTTAAAGAAGCTTACTAGGTTGAAGAGACAGGACCTGCCCTTCTAAAACAAAACTAACTGGAGTCTAGAATAGTTAATTTGTCTTTGTCTGCAAAAATTAGTTCTGCTGGGATACATTCCATGACCTTGCATATAAGGCTAGTAAGCCTGATGGGCCTGTAATTGCCTGAATCTGTAGACTAGTCAGCCTTGTGTGGGAGAGTCACAGTTGCTATTCTCCAACATCAGACAGAAACCCTATAGATAGGCTGGTGTTTAACAGTTTAAGTTGAGGCTTGGTAACTATGTACGTGGCATTGACGAGAATGCAGCCTGGTATATTGTTTGGTGCCACAGAAGTATTATTTTTAGCCTTTGGCAAGGATTTCTATAACTTGTTCCAGGGTGACTTCAGGCATATTGGGAGCAACAATGCAGGTAGGTAGGGTAATTTAGTACTAAATGTGTCTGCTAATGTAGTAGCTATATCATTGGGATTAGACTGTGTGATATTATTAGAATAAACTCAGGCCATTATTGGACATTATCCCTTAATTTTACGACATAACTGAAAGAGTTGAAGTTTCTTTTAGTATCTGTAGCAACCTTAAAATTGTGTTTTATTTTATATTTCCAGTGTTGCTGTTAAGTTGCTCAAAGATCTGTTTCAGGGTGGTCTTGAATCAGGGGGATTAGGATTTCTTATAGCTTTTCATTATTTTGAATATTTTGTTATAGAATTTATTAACATGAGTGTTCCTCCAGGGAGCTTTATTCCTGAATGTGCCATTGTATTTAGGATGGACATGTACTAACTTTTCTGTGCAGCTGTTTAGTTGCTGGTAAAGTTCAGAGGTGAATGTAGCAGCCTTCTCAGCTGGGTCCATTTGTGGGGGATTGCTAGGAATTTCATGCTGAAGTAGGTTTGCCCTGTAAAAGTCTCTAAATGCAATCTAATTTTGTGGTTGGGTGGTACCACTAAGCCTAACAGAGAAGATAACTGATTTGTGGTCAGCTGTGAGGGGCAACAAGATGCATTGTGAGGTACAGGTGGGGGCTTGATGGTTATAGGTTCATAGGTTGGTACTGGGCTATCTGCCTGAAGGCATATATTAGCCCAGCCACTTTGTGCGGTATTCACCGCCCCTTTAGTAGTTCCCTAGACCCTTGTACTAGCAGCTAGTACCCTTGGCCCCTGTCTAGTAGTGCTGTTGGTGTGATCCCCGGTATGAACTTTCTGTTACCCTTTTAAGGTTAACTTTTAAGGTTTTCTGTTAAGGACCATGTTAAGGGTATGAGAGACTATAGTGGGTAGTTTTACAATATTCTCTAGTGCATTGGTATTATCAGAGTCTGGGAAACACTGACGACATCATCCCCGGTATGAACTTTCTGTTACCCTTTTAAGGTTTTCTGTTAAGGACCATGTTAAGGGTATGAGAGACTATAGTGGGTAGTTTTACAATATTCTCTAGTGCATTGGTATTATCAGAGTCTGGGAAACACTGACTACATCTGTTTTTAGCGGTGAATGTGTACCATTCAGTACTTGGGTAATTGATGTCACTTAGCAAGACAGTATTTAGTTTGTTATTTAACCCTTTGATGGTGTTAAGGTAAATTTCATGATCTCACGAATGTTGACGGAGATCAGTCGCTAACAATGAAATAATAGTTGGATTTGTTAAAGGTGATTTGAATCTTTAGGACCTCCAAGTTAGGGTCTTAGTTAATTTGATGTAAAGTGATAGTGTTTCTGACAAATACAGATACTTTCTACAGTTACCCAAGGGCCTGATTTGTGATAGGCATTAAACCCTGGCAGAGAGTAAGTGATGTCATTTCACTGAAGCCACGTCTCAGTAACTACACAAATATTAATGTGTTCAAGTTGCAGAAAGGCCTCAAGTTCTGTTATTTTTCTCTTTAGACACCTAGTACTGAATAGTGCCACCATTATTTTGTCCAGGTTTGAGTTTGAGTTTGCTATGTAAGACTGTTCAACAGGGGAACTGTACCAAAAAAGGTACTCTGAGGCCAGTAAAACTTTAGACAGTATGCAGAAGTTCTGATGTGAGAGATGCAAGCCATCACCAATGAAACAGGAAGTCCTATGTACATCTCATCTCAGCCTGACACACACACGATCCCTTTAGAATGACACAAACTACTTATCCAGTTGTTAAAATCAATTATCTTGACTCACTATCTAGGCATCATTCTTGCTGAAGGCAAGAAATCATTAAAGACTAGTGTCTTTCTTGCCTACATAGTAAGTTCTGTTATGTCTTTCTGCATATCCCTGTGGTTAGAGCAGCTCAGATCATTCACTCCCATGTGTGCCACCCACTATAGTTTACTCATATACATCTGATTTAAGGGACTGTATTACCTGCTTGACATTACAGAGCCTGGAAGTATGCAAACAGCTTATAGTCACCCTGCTCATATCTTATGCCCAACTATTGAGGCAGTTATGACTAAAACATTTCTGTATGTAGAAGCAGACTTAGTGGGCCTTTTGAGCTTAGGCCTGTTTTCCTGAAGAATATGGATTTGCAGTATTTCTGAGTGGAGAAGAAATATGTGTTGTCTTCTGTGCTGGTGGCCAAGATCTTCTTGAGTGTATTCTAGGAGACTTTGGCACTTTTTCTTTTGCAGCCTCAGCATAAATTGTTGGTTTAGTGATTAAGTAGTGGTTGATAATCTGACTATACAGCAACTACCTTATGACAGATACGGTCTTGAAACAGGCCAACCAAAAAATTTTTTTTCTCTATTTAATGGTAGCATGTTTAGGCATCAGTCAAAGATCTTGACCTAGATACTATTAGTCTATATCTTCTTATAGTAAAAATACTGTTGCTGCAGCTCCTTGTTGACTAGCATCTGCATGAAGTGTAACTTGCTGTGACACATCATATAACTTCAAAGTTGCTGCCTCTGTGACTAGCTTTTCTAGCACCTTTAAACACTTTTGTCTTGTTGTAGGGACCAATAACTAAGCAACATAATGCTCTAGTAGCTTCCTAAGTGACACTGTTATATCTGACAAGTTTGAAATACAGTTGAGAACAGTCCATACCATCACATGGGATCACATATAATATTTTCTGTCTTGGGTTTTCTGCATATTTATTACTACTTTAACCTTATCATAATCTTGTTTGTCATTCAAAACTCAAAACATGTCCTACTTGAGTTTTGATACACAAACTTGATATTTGTTCTTGTTCAATTAGAAACCTCAAATCTATCTAGCTGTTTCATACAACATAATGCAAGTTCCTGACTAGAAGATTTTCAGTTCTAATGACCACTCCTTCTAGTCATTCAGTCACGCTCTTTGAAACACTTCTGAGGGCTGAGGAGATTTCAAAATGAAATCTTAGAAGTAGTTGCATTAACTGAGGGGTGCTGAATGTGGAAGCTTCAAGCTAGTTTTGTCTAGCCTCATTGCCCAAATCACCCTTGATTATCATTAGAGAGAAAAACATTAAGCATGCTGCAGCAAGCTCTCCAGTGGTTTGAAGTGGATAATTCTGTCTTTCCCTCTACTTTTTAAGTCTTGAAGTTCTTTACATATTTTAAGCTTACCTTACTTCACAGCTGTTATAGTGCTGGTCACCCATTCACTCAGTTTTGTTTGCTTAACAATTACTTCAGTAACTCTCATAGGTTTTGCTTCTTGCTAAAATCTGCTGCATAGCTCTTAGACTATTCTTAGTGCATGCATAACTTGTACTGCCTCACACAAAACCACAGTAAAACATACACCAGTTAATAAATAAAAATAACTGTAAAGGATATTGTCAATATCCCAAGGATAACAGTGCATACTTCAGGTAGCAGAATGCTGAAGGTTATGCTTCTTGGCTTTCGCTGAAGCACTCATAAGTCCATTTATTTACATTTTGCTAGACGGTTTTGTACTGTTAGCTACTTCCTTGCAAACTACTCTTTTGTTGGTAGAAACATGCAACATGACACATTGTTTTTACTACATTTAAGCTCATAGCAACTAAAGGACTTTTAGCAACTCTATACTATTCTGACGACTTTTATAAATATGCATAGGACCACACTTCCCTTCATGAATATACGCATTATTGCAGAGACTTCCAGAATGTGAAACATGATCTTGTGACTAGTTTGCATACTTTGACAACTAACCATTTCAAGTCATTACATTTACTGCATTAAACATTGACTTTATTCATGCTGCTGAATGAATCAATCTTTCAATCATTTTGTAAATGCAGAGAATGAATATTTTTAATCACAGCAAGGGGTCTCAGAGATATTGAACCCTAGTATGGCTGGTTGCTTTAACTGATTTTCCAAGAACACTACCTGGAACATCAATGTGTGTATTTTACATGAATTGTAATGCAAAATCTGACCCACATGCTTCATTTAATGCCCATAATATATCTGAAGAGTGCATTGAGATTTATAGACATTAATTACTAAGATTCTGTGACTTAAACAAAGGTCCGGGCAATATACTTACATTCTGCACCAGTATCAAGTTTAAATGCATTAGTTTTGTTTCCAATCAAAAGCTTTTCAAGCCAGAAACGTGTTTCTTCCACTTACAGTCTATATTGTATTCACATTATGCAGTTCCAATTTCAATTTTATTCCAATACATCCAAATCTAGTTACAACGCTGCATTTTAACGTTTATACATCTTTGTTAAATGTTCACAACTTCCACATAGCCTGTAAACTTGATTATTGACTTTATACTCTCCCTTCTCATCCTTTTACCCGTACTCCCTACAGTAGCTGACAGCTCATTTATTACAAGGTATCACCTTCAATATCCACATGACATCCTTGTTATTTTTTTATCTCTTATATTTATACTGAGATGAATTTTGTTCTTATTTTCACAGCTTTTTTTTTTATTTTACATGCTTCAGCTTTCAGTTCCTCATTCATGCTTTTAAGCTGATTGTTTGGAAGTTCACTTTTTCCACACATATTTAGTGTTTTATCATGAATCAACTTCTCACAATAGTCTGCCTCTGACATTGTCATTTTTTATTCTCCACACATTTCTTTTGTGACTTCAACTACCCCCTCGATTAACTGGGAAAACTACTCATGTACCAATACACTTGCCCAATGCTTTCTGGAATTCATTAATTCAAATGCCTTGGACCAACTTGTTCTTACACCCACTAGAGGTAGCAACATCCTTGACCTGGTCATTACTAACATGGGCAACTGTTGCTCCACACCAATAGTCAACTCCTTCTTGGTTAGATCCGATCAAAAGTTAATCACCTTGGAAATCCGCCCCCCCCCCCCAACAAAGGTAACCACCATGAAAAACTTCTCCATAGCTAACTTTAGGCTCCTAAAAACAGAGTTGGCTAACTTCATGGCACCCATGCAAATGGAGAATAGTTGCATGACTGCCATATCGTACACCAATGCACTGTACAAACACGTACACAAATGCATGGATCTCGCCATACCCAATAGAACTAAGACGCTCTCCTCAAAAAAAAGTAAGCCAATCTGGTGGTCCCCTGCAATAAACAAACTCTACAACAGAAGAAGGAAACTGATGCGGAATAAAGTGAAGTCCCAAGACTGGAAAGACTCCCTTAATAGCCTCAGCAAAAGGATGAGATCCCTCATCAAATCCTGTAAAGCTAGCTATGAAAACAGAATTGCAGCAGATAGTAAAGACAACCACAAAGACTTCTATAGTTATGTAAAGAATCTCCATGGCAATGCCCAGATTTGTTCTGAGCTACTGCACAATGGTATCTCCCATACCGAGCCAACAGATATTGCAAATATACTGGCGAACAGATTCAGTGTTAACTTTACCCCCTCCAAAGGACCAATCACAATACCAGTAGATTGCCAGGCACCCAGTATTACAGCTGAACAGGTCAAAACACCACTGTCCAAGGCCAAGAATACAGCTTCTATGGGGCCTGACAGTATCCCTGGCTGTGTTCTACATGAACTACAGAGTGAAATGGCACCTCACCTGTGTGCCGTGTTCAGTCACAGCCTCACCTCAGGCTTTGTCCCCACCGAATGACGCACTGCTACAGTCATTTCTTTCCGCAAAGGAGGAGCGACTACAGACCCTGGGAACTATCGCCCCATTAGCCTGATGAGTCTGATATGTAAAGCTATGGAATGCATCATCATGGACCTAATAAACAAGGATATAGGGAATCTCCAAACTCTGGATCCTACACAGTTTGGTTTTGTGAAGGGTAGATCATGCCTGCTCAACTTGGTTGACTTCTTTGAGTCAGTCACCAGAGCTGTGGATGAAGGTAAGTTGGTTCATACAGCCTACCTTGATCTGGCTAAGGCCTTTGATTCCATTCCCCACTCAGGAATCATAGAAAAACTTAATAAGCTAGGCATCAAACCCTATATCACTAGGTGGGTTGCAAACTGGCTCTCAGATAGAACCCACATTGTGAAGGTAGCTGACTCCAAGTCAGACTGCCGACCAGTCACAAGTGGAGTCCCACAGGGTTCAGTCCTGGGTCCTCTCCTGTTTGGTATCTACTTCTCTGAAGTCCAGGCCAACATGAAGGGACTCTGGCTAACCAAGTTTGCAGATGATTGCAAGTTGGGAGCTATTATTAACTCTCCAAGTGATGCTGACATCCTACAGAAAGGCCTCAATGACACCAACGACTGGTGTCAGAATCATGGCCTTAAGATCAGTGCCAAAAAATGTGTCTTCATCCCATTTGGGAAAAACCCAGTTCCCTTGTGTTAGATATTATGAATTTAAGGTTGAAATTAATTCTGTTGTAAATATGCTAAAAGAAAAAGCTTGCTTAAATGCAGAAACAGAGTTTAGTAATATGTGATCAGCAACCATACTAAATGACTGTGGCTTAGAAATATAAGGAACTTACTTATGAGTGTATTACACACATCAAGAAAGATGACTTCTTACAGACATGACAAGAATGTAATCTGCTTTCAATGGACAACAGGACATGTTTTTCTAAGAAAGTTTAAAAAAAACAAGACATGTGTTTATCCACAAGGCGTTTCCTTAAAAATATGCTTTTCTCCACGTATCAGCATTTGCACAAGAACAGATGTGTCAGCATTTGCGTCATCATGGCAGTATCTTTCCAAAACCAAGAGGGTGTGTGTTTAACTAAAATATATATAAAGTCTGTATTAAATCTAGTTATGTTAGGGGTATGGTATGGACACATTTTGTCCTGAGGTAAATGTTATATCTCTCACATAATCTGTACTATATGAGAAGTAAAGCGGAACATTTTCTGAAGCTGTAACAGAAGTACATGTGGTTTATTATAAAAGTTATTGGTTACTGCTCTTAAAGACAGGTGCTGCAAAGTATATTCTCTCATCAGTGTATATTCTGCAAGTTTCTGTATGCAACAGACTGTGAATGCAACTATAACCAGACTTTGATTCCAGCCAGCAAGACTGAGTGTCTTAAGAAGACTTCAAATCCCACAGCAAGCAAGCAGCAGTAAGCAGAGCCAAATATTTTTTCAATGGCGAGCCAGCTGAGTGTCTAGAGCCATATAATTTTTCAATGGCAAGCTAGCCTGCATTTGAACCTATAATCTGCATTCAAACACAGGGGGAGTGATGGTAAGCCCTGCAGAGGGTTACTTCAGTTAAATTGCAGTAACTAACATTTGTACGTTCATAGGTTCATACTAGGCTATCTGCCCTAGGGCATTTATAAGCCTAGCCAGAGTGTGTATGGCTTTCGCCACCCATTTTAAATTAATTTTGCTATGCCCTTTTTCGAGGTTAGTATACTGTGCCTCTGTCTAACAGTGACACAGAAGTGATACCCGGGGTAAACCTACGATCTCCCATCCACTCATCAAGATTCCTCTTGAAGAGAGTCAATGAGGGACTCTGCCTAACCTGGACTGGGATTTTATTCCAGAGTGAAGGGAGCCTCTGGGTTATGAATCTGTCCCTCCAGCATGTCCTATTTATTTCAGTGCTGAGGTTTAAGTCCCTCGAGTGCGTAGCTCAATGGGATTTGGATTTTCTGAGGTGCAGCATGTCCATTAATTCCGGGTTGGACATGGCTTTATACGTCAGGCACAGATCGCCTCTGAGCAGGTGGTATGCCACTGAGTAGAGCTGGAGTTTCTTTAACCGGGCAGCATACAGCATCTGTTTGAGCCCCTTGATCCTCTTGGTGAGGTACTTTTGGGGTCTTTCCAGTTGCTGCAGGTGTCTGGTAAGGGACATCCCAAAAGGGGCATTGTACTCAATTATGGGCCTGATGAGGGATGAGTAAAGAGGCACGATGACCTCCCCTGATCTAGATGTGAATCCCTTCATGATAAGATGGGCTATATAAAATGTTTTTCTAACCACTTTGGCCACGTGGTTGTCAAATGAGAAATTGCTATCAACTTGGGTCCCCAGGTCCCTAATTACTTCTTCTGTACTTAATGGATTACCACCTATGTGGTAATTTGTGGACTTTGTTTTTGACAAAGGGGATGACTGTACACTTTTTGGCGTTTAGCTTGAGGCCATGGCTCTGGCACCAGTTGTCTGTTTCTATGAGGCCCTTTTGGAGGATGCTTGTGTCGGCTGGAGAGTCTATTATGGCGCCCAGTTTGCAGTCATCTGCGAACTTGGTCAGCCACAGTCCTTCCATGTTGGCCTGTACCTCCGAGAAATATATACCGAACAAGAGAGGTCCCAAGACTGAGCCTTGTGGGACGCCACTTGTAACTGGTTTGGAGTCTGACATGGCTCCAGCTATTCTAACCATGTGGGTTCTGTCCTTGAGCCAGTTTGCAACCCATCTAGTGACATAGGGGTTTATATTTAAGCTGGTGAGCTTATCTATAATGCCCGAGTGGGGTATTGTATCGAAGGCTTTTGCGAGGTCCAGGTAGGCTGTGTGGACCACCTTCCCCTTGTCAGTGGCCTTGGTGACTGTTTCAAAGAAATCGACCAGGTTTAAGAGGCAGGATCTCCCCTTAACAAAGCCGAACTGGGTAGGATCCAGTGTCTGTAGGTCCCCAATATCTTTATTTAAAAGGTCCATGATGATCCTTTCCATATCTTTGCAGACCAAGCTAGTGAGACCTATGGGGCGATAGTTTCCAGGATCCGTTGAGGCACCACCTTTGTGGAGAGGGACCACTGTTGCTGTATGCCAATCTTTGGGTACATATCCTGTAGTAAGGCTGAGATTGAACAGTAGTTTTAGGTTTGGGTTTAGCTCTTCTTGGAGTTCATGTAGGACGCAGCCCGGGACACCGTCTGGTCCCATTGATGCTGTGTTTCTTGCTTTGGAGAGGGCAGCTCTTACCTGAGCATCTGAGATGTCAGGGGGGCAGCACTCTGCTGGGATATATATTAGCCCTTTTGGTGGGGAGGGGGGGAGAAGTTTGTGCTGAACCTGTCAGCTAGGATGTTGGCAATGTCTGTGGGTTTGGTGCATTTATTGTCATTTTGGACTAATTCTGAGCATATCTGGGAATTCCCACCCAGGTTCCTAACATAACTAAAGAAAGCCTTGTGATTATCCTTAGTGTCCTGTGCAATTTTTCTCTCGAAGCTGGCCTTAGACGATTTTATGAGTGCCCGTAGTTTTTTGCTAATACTGATCAGAGATGCCTTCCCTTTTTGGGATTTTGCTCTGTCATGTAGTAGCTTCCTCCTTCTATTGTATAGTTCATATACATATTATATTCAATATAATTTATGTTTTATTGTTTGATTTAAAATCAGGTTCACATGTAGTGTATATATATTTGTTTACATAGGTGTCTGTTTACATATTCATAGACTTCAGTCTACACCTCAGACTAACTATTTGGGGGTGGGTTGTATCGTGACATTATTTATGTAATAATGTAATTTACATACTAAACTTAATATTCAAAACCAAATTAAATTATCATTGATCATACGCTTAGGTAGTCCATTATATACATGGGTATTTATTTAGTTTTTTGTATAATAATTCCATTCAATGGACGATTTTAATTATTTATTATTATTATTATTTATATGTTACTTACATTATGGACATTTTACTAAGTTATTTAGATCATGGGTATTTTTTATTCAGTACATATATAAATATAATTATTCAATACATACATATATATATATATAATTTTACACTTTATATATATATGTAATCACAAATATATACATATATATTGTATTTACATTATTATAACACACAGATGTTTACCAACTTTTATGAAATTTTATGGTTTCATCAACGGTTCAGTTTTTTAACTGGGATGTCTTTTTAAGGATGTTTTGTTCAATTTTACAATTAGTGACTTAATGGGACAATTTAAAGTAATTAAAACGGATATATAAGGACTAGATTTTTGTTGTAGCATTGTTCTGAAGAAGTCCGAGAAGTCGGACGAAACCTAGGTCGACGCATTGTGTTCTATGTTCGTATTATTAAAGATACCTATTGAATTACAGTATCTTGGAGCGTTTATTGACCTTCAGCATTTTATCGAAACTGTGGATTTTTACTTGTGGTTACAGCACACCCGCTGGGTATTGTGCCTTCATCCTCCAGTTATTTGTGTTAGTGAACTTTGGTTCTTGGTGCAGTTCAGTGGTGTTTTGTCATGGAGGATGGCAATGGCGTGATCGAGGTGGGTGTGTTGTTAAGAGAAATGAATGAGCAGTTAAAGCACCACACTGCTCTCATACACGAACTTATGTCTCATTCTAAACCTATCGTGGATAACACACCCTCGGACAGTCTGGGTTTACCGCTTACCCAAGCTTCTCCATCGCCTCCCTTTTCAGTCCCAACTAGTACCGGCACTTCGGTTTTGAGAGATGCCAACAATATGGATGTACAACGACAGAACAGGGTGAGATTTCACGACCGAGCACAGCCGGTTGACATTACATCTTGGAAATCTAATAATTATTCTTTTAATTCATCTATGGTCCCTGAAGTAACAAATACCCATACACCGAAAGGTAACTTGAAAGAGTTACTTAAACAATTTGAAGTTAAACTTTTCAGGTTGAAGCGTACACAGATGGAAAATGGGTACTTGCGTAGGAATGTTGAATTAAGGCAAGTACCCAAGGGGCTTAGACTTTGGAGATATCCCAATGGTAGTGAGCGTGAACCTGACATGCTCAAAGAATTACATGAACTTTTTAATAATACCGGTTTGGCCCTTTTGGAAATAATGATCAAATATAATGACAAAAAAATCGAATCCTTATTACTAGATATTGAAGAGCTTAACAGCAACATTAGTCAAGACCTTTTGTTCGATCATTATTATACTAATTATGTTAACATTATTCATGATGTTGAACATAGTTGTGACATCTTGTACCAAAAAAAACAAAGTAAAATCAGGAGGGACTCTAAGATATACGCATCCGGGATGGTTTACCCCAAATCACAACCTTTGATTCGTGAACACACTAAGAAAGCAGACAGGATTGTTCGGTTGGATGAACTTGATGACATCACTTCCCCTCAACGGACCGCTACGCATGTAGAACACCAAGCAGGCAGCCCGAGTTATACTGATGGCCTTAGAAGATCTAAGAGACTCAGGGGTGAACATACACTCGACGAAAATGAAGAATTTGAGAACACAGGTGCTCGTCCAAGGAGAGATGCGGACCATTACAGGAAAGTGAACTATTCAAAAAACGCGTGGGGGACGCGCAAGTAGCCGATGGCGTCCTCCACCATATGGTACTTGGTAAGAAACTTGACTTTTCCTATACCGCACAGAATAGAGCGTTGTTGCCCAGTTATGTTATTTCTGATGTTAACGTTTCAAACAGTATTGCCCCTATTTTACATCAGGATTCTATTTGCACAGAGGAAGCTTCATACACATGTAACTCAGACGACAGTATGTTGCGTGGTGATTTTTTGGACAGGAATCAAACTTTTCCGTATGAGTCTTCTGTGGGCACAACTGCTCCATTATTGAATGATATTAATTCAACGAATGTGTTGGTCAATACGGACAGCATTTATTCACTATGTGAATTATCAGTATATGAATACAATGGACCATTATCTTCACCTGATACTAGTGTTTTTCAATGTAATGTAGTTGATACATGTAGTGATTTGACGAGTGTAGTTAATGTAGACCCTGCAGTAAACTTCAACACTAACATTCTAACTGACAACATTCACAATGTTGAAAGGGAATGTGTACTTTTTTCTAAACCCACAGTAGTTGGGAATGATAAAGGGGACTTTAAACTATACAATTATACACAGCAGAGTTTTGATACAGAGAGTGTTAATTTGATTTCTAAAGGGTTTAGCTTTGTCCCATGCAGAAGAGGTAACATTGTAAATACAATTATAGACCTAAAACTATTTACTCGAAAATTAAATTTAAAAATGTTATACAACAACAATTCATGGGACATAAATACATCTAACCAACCCTGTCTTTCCAGACCCAGCACTTACAACCCCCCCAATCACGAAAAAGTGGCTTTTTTTGAGAAAGTCACAGAAAATGATTTAAGGGATTTGTTTAAGAAACACAACAACAAGCAACTTCACCACAACATGACCAAGAGAGAGGAAGGGATACTTAAAAATATTTTATCTACCAAAAGTATTAGAATCATGAAGCCTGACAAGGGCAGTGGAGTGGTTATTGTTGATCATCACGACTATGTAAGTTACATGAACGCCCTGTTAACAAGTGACGTATATGAGGAAGTTAGTAGAAACGAAATAAACATAGCCCATAAAAGAATAGACACGACACTTTATGACATGTTGCACCAAGGTGAATTAGATGAACATGATTGGCGTTTCCTATATAATGAATACCCAGTTATAAGTGGGATTTTTGGTATCCCCAAGATACATAAGGGGTTGGACAAGTTGCAATTCAGAGCAATTGTTGATGGTAAACGCAGCAAAACTCACTTTATCAGTCAATATTTAGACCACCATTTAAAACCTGGTATTGAACATTTTGACCACATACTTAAAGATTCGTGGGATTTTTTATCCAAGATCAATTTGATTACATTTAATCATGGGGACACTTTCATTACGTTGGACATTTGTAATTTGTTTACAGTCATCCCCCACGACCAAGGTTTGGAATGGTTGGAGGAACAGTTATTTTATACCAATTTATATGACCAAAATAAAATTAATGTACTCACCAAGCTCATGGGAGTTGTTTTAAACAACAATTTTATTTATTTTGAGGGCGCCTATTTTAAACAAAAGAGTGGGGTGGCCATGGGGGCAGCTTGTGCCCCCAATTTTGCCAATTTTGTCTTAACATATTGGGAATTAAATTATCTGTTTAATTCAGAGTTTTTTACACACGTCAAGTTTTACGGCCGTTTTTTAGACGATTTATTTATTGTGTGGAGTGGTGAACAGGTAGAGCTTAAAGCCTTTATTGATTATATTAATAACAGTGTTTGGTTTTTACAATTTACATTCACTATTAGTCAGGATAGTATAAGTTATTTGGACGTTAAGTTAACCTTTGATGAAAATAAAAATAGGGTGACGTCCAACATTTATAGAAAATCCACTTTTTCAAATTCATATTTACACTATGACAGTTGGCACCCTGATCACCAGAAAAGAGCCGTGGTTAAGGGCCAATTGGTCAGGGCTGCCAGAATGGTCAGTGAAGAAGTGGATTTTAATAACGAAGTACAATTTATAATTGAACTCTTTCAAAATCGTGGTTATCCACGTGACTTTTGCGCAAATATAGCAAACGAAGTAATTAACAAAAGGGAGAATGGTTTTTACAAGGCCTTAATACACAATAATGTTGACAGTAACACACAATCTCACGACGTGGGTAACAACAGTAACACTAAACACAAAAATAATAATTTCATGTGTAATGGTGTACCCCTTTTCATCACCACATTTAATGACACATTTGAAATGGTGAGGAGTATTGTTAAGAAGAACTGGAATTTTATCAAATTGGATAACACAATGGGGGAATTTTTTAAGGGTAATATTACTTACATTTTTAGGAAGGACACATCATTCAAAGAGTTATTTGAGAGTATTAACACAGGGGTTTTGAGGTTTTCAAATAAACCAAAGGGAAATTTTAAATGTGGAAGGTGTTCTGTATGCAAACACGTTGTTAATACTAACCATACTGTGATAATTAATGGACAAAATGTACGGATTAATCAACACATAAACTGTTACACACGCAACGTGGTTTACATTGCAGTATGTCAAACCTGTGAAGGTTTTTATGTGGGGAAAACTTGCAGGATGTTACGTGACAGGATAAAAGAACATTTATTGGACATTAAAAATTTGAAATTGACCAACGCACTAGCAAGACATATTAACCAATTTAATACCCATAGTTTTAAATTTATGGGGGTATTCCATCAGGAGTTGGACCCGCAGGGTAAGACCACCAAATACAATCTTGATACAGTGGAACTAAGATTGCAAATTTTATTAAATGCCAATCAACACCCGGGTCTTAATGAATACATTACCATCAAACCCATTTTATGGTTATACCACATCAAAGGCACTTAATATGTATCAATAGACCATTTTGGGTCTCCCCACATATAATACCATACACTTGAATTCACCCAATTGATGTGTTTAAAGTGTTTTAAAAGTTTTATATATATTTTTTTCAAGATTTCTAAGAAATGTTTTTTGAGAATGTTTTTTAAGAATGTTTTCGAAATATAATTTAGCACATGAGCACTTTCGAGATTACTGGTCATAAAATTCAATATAATTTATGTTTTATTGTTTGATTTTAAATCAGGTTCACATGTAGTGTATATATATTTGTTTACATAGGTGTCTGTTTACATATTCATAGACTTCAGTCTACACCTCAGACTAACTATTTGGGGGTGGGTTGTATCGTGACATTATTTATGTAATAATGTAATTTACATACTAAACTTAATATTCAAAACCAAATTAAATTATCATTGATCATACGCTTAGGTAGTCCATTATATACATGGGTATTTATTTAGTTTTTTGTATAATAATTCCATCCAATGGACGATTTTAATTATTTATTATTATTATTTATATGTTATTTACATTATGGACATTTTACTAAGTTATTTAGATCATGGGTATTTTTTATTATTCAGTACATATATAAATATAATTATTCAATACATACATATATATATATAATTTTACATTTTATATATATATGTAATCACAAATATACACATATATATTGTATTTACATTATTATAACACACAGATGTTTACCAACTTTTATGAAATTTTATGGTTTCATCAACGGTTCAGTTTTTTAACTGGGATGTCTTTTTAAGGATGTTTTGATCAATTTTACAATTAGTGACTTAATGGGACAATTTAAAGTAATTAAAGCGGATATATAAGGACTAGATTTTTGTTGTAGCATTGTTCTGAAGAAGTCCGAGAAGTCGGACGAAACCTAGGTCGACGCATTGTGTTCTATGTTCGTATTATTAAAGATACCTTTTGAATTACAGTATCTTGGAGCGTTTATTGACCTTCAGCATTTTATCGAAACTGTGGATTTTTACTTGTGGTTACAGCACACCCGCTGGGTATTGTGCCTTCATCCTCCAGTTATTTGTGTTAGTGAACTTTGGTTCTTGGTGCAGTTCTATTGTATAGTTTGTTTGTGGCTGGGGTCCACCAGACAGGACGTCTGCCTTTGGAGGATTGGGTCTTGATTTTATTTGGGATTGCATGATCCATGCATTCCTGAAGGTGTTCATAGAATGCGTTTATAAAGGATTTTGTGGTCTGGGCCGTATTATCCACAGGCCCGGGGACTTTGAAGGATTCTACCTCGGTATTGAGGAGTGTGAAATTTGCTTTAGAGAAGTTTTTCACTGTGGTTTTCTGGCCATGGGGTGAGGTCGGGATGTGAATATCCAGTGAGATTAGTTTATGGTCTGATCTTACCAGTGAGGGATACACTTCTGGTCTGGAGCATAGAGTCCCCATGTTGGTGATGATCAGGTCCAGTATGTTTTCCCCTCTTGTGGGAGTGGTAACAAGTTGTTCCATAGCATTTGAGTTTATAAATTCTAGGAACCTTTGGGCTAGGGTGTTGGAGCTAGAGTAATGCTCCCAGTCTATGGTTGGGTAGTTGAAGTCACCCAATATAATGGTGTTTGGAGAGACCTTCATATTTTCCAGTGTTCTCAGGAAGGCCGAGTGAGGTTCCTGGGTTTGGGAGGGTGGTCTGTAGCAGACTATAAACTGGAAGGCAGTTTTACCCACTGTTAGTTGCACATGGATAGTCTCTGATGCTTCGTGCTGTGCCACCAACCTGGAGGTGTGGGTATCTTTGACGAATATTGATACTCCCCCTCCTTTTGTGGTTTGGTCCAAGTTTTGGGGCCAAAAAGCATGGTATGAGGTATAACCTGGTAGTGCTGGGGTGCTCTCGAGAGCCTTGAACCAGGTTTCTGTTACTGCACAGATATCGATGTTCTCCATGCTAAGGAGAGTTTTGAGTGCGTGCATCTTGAGGTTTAGACTTTTGGCGTTGAGTAGCATTACTCTTAGTTTCTTATCCCTTGTGATACCTATGGAGGTGGGTTTGTCTTTTGAGCCTTGCCTAAAAAAGGCACTATGGGGGTAGCAAGAGCCTTTGCCAATATCCGTTGCCCAGGGGTGACAGGTGCAAGCCGTCCCTAGCGAAGCATCGTGGCTTGTCGAGCATGTCATCCCAGGCTGACAGGCATTGGATCCCCTTTGAATGACACCAATACTTAAGCCAGTTGTTGAAATTGATAATCTTGTCTTCATACTGTGGCATCATTCTTGGTGAGGGTAAGATGCTACTCAAGGTCAGGGTCATACCGGCCTGGGCTACATGCTCAGAGAGCTCCTCTATGTATCTTTTCATGTAGTCCAGGGAGGTACATCTCAGGTCATTCACACCAGCATGGACAATGACTGAGTCATATTTGTACTTGCCTTGGAGTGAGCTGAGTGCTTGTGTTATGTGGCGGATCCTAGTGCCCGATAGGCAGCACACCATGACCTTCTCCTTGTTCAGCCTGGTGAGCGGGACGTCAGTGTGCCTGATGATAGAGTCACCTATTACAAGTGTATCAGGTGTGTTGTTTAACCTTAAGGGCTGTGATTGTTCGGCACACTAGCTTTGTGAGCTATGTGTTGCACGTGTTTTGTTTTGGGGTAGCGGTTGCTTGGGTGTCTGCTTTGGAGGTCTCTGCTGCTTAGGCAGATTTTTATTTAGAGCCTCCAAGTATGTTTTTGTGTGTTTATGTGTTTGGTTTGCTGTCGTGGTAGGTCTATGTGAGACTGGAATTGTAGTGAGTGTGGTTTCCTTCTCCTCCTGACTGGTTACGCCAGTACTGAGTTGAGAGAGCTTAGCCTCCAGTTTGGCTATATGGTTGCATCTCTCACATGTGTTGGAATTTGTTGGGAGGAGGAGAGGGTTGTCTGTGTACATTAGGCAGTTGTAACATTGCCTCAAGATTCCCAGGTTCACCAGCTGGACCGGAGAGGAGATTGACAACTGACCTTTAGACATGCTAGAATAGTATTGGGAATTCCTTTATAATTGAAAAAAGGGCCAATGGGGAACAAGTTACTCAAGGGGAGTTTGTGAGGGTGTAGTGCTTTTAATTTTTTAGTGCTGACTTATATAATTGCTTTAGTGAGCAAGTGCTAGGCTTTAGCGTAGGAATAGGGTGTTTATTATGAGAACTAGATCAGTTCCAAGGCTCAAACCCAAATAAGCGGCGCTGCTCAATGCCGTGCTATGCACAAAGTCACGCAAAGCCGCACTACAGCGGGTTTTATACAGGCGGACTTGAAAGAGCTAGAAATTGGCCCAAAACAGCCAACAGACTACCAGATTCCTGTGCTGGGAACACTCCTCCAGTGACAGATATGCTGCTCCAAGCTCCCCACTGCCACTGGTGAACAAAGAAGCCTCCCTCTATCCAAGAAAGGAAATGGCAACACAGGAACTTTCCAAAAGTCCAGAGTACAGCAAAGCCTGTATTTGGACTACTCTAGGTCAGGAAAGATGGGAAACAAGGATAACTTTTTTTTTTTTTTGCAACAAACAGCAGGAAATTGCAATAAATATGTAACACAGGCTAGCACACTTGAGTGTGTAGCCTCAACAAGTAAATGCAACAAACAGGACAAACTTTAAAAGTGCAGGTGCAAAAACAACTTTAGACAGTTTAAAACAGTTCAAGAAGCAGAAATATTTGCAGTTTAGCTAGATCGGACAGTCGCCCAGGTAGTAGCATGAAAAAACACTTTTATCAGGTTAGCAGTCACTCTTTTAGCCTCTCTGCTGCTAGCACCACTCTGCAGGGCCACAAGGAGCTTGGCTGAGTAGTAACAAGAGCAAAAACCTCACCAAAGCGGGTTTTATACAGGGGGGTTTGAAAGAGCTAGAAAGTGGCCCAAAATGGCCAATAGACTACCAGATTCTTGTGCTGGGAACACTCTTCCAGGGATAGATAGGCTGCTCTAAGTTCCCCACTGCCACTGGTGAACAAAGAAACCTCCCTCTACCCAAGAAAGGAAATGGGCACACAGGAACTTTCCAAAAGTCCAGAATACAGCAAAGCCTGTATTTGGACTACTCTAGGTTAGGAAAGACAGGAAACAAGGATAGTTTTTTTTTTGTTTTTCTTTTTTTCAACAAATAGCAGGAAAATGCAGTAAATATGTGACACAGGCTAGCGTACTTGAGTGTGTAGCCTCAACAGGTAAATGCAAAAAACAGGACAAACTTTAAATTACAAGCGCAAAAGTGCGCTAAAGCTGGCTTTAAAGCAGGGGGTTAGAAAGAGATAGGAAATGGCCCAAAATAAGGATATGGGCAACACAGGAACTATGACACAAAACGGCACATAAGCTACAGGTCACTGGGGTGGATCCACTCCTCAAGGGACAGATAGGCTGCTCAGAGCTCCCCACTCTCACTGGTGAACAAAGAAGCTTCCTCCTATCCAAATAAGAATACGGGCAACACAGGAACTATGACACAGCCCAGAGATCAGCAATACCTGAAGACTGGACTATTCTAGTTCAGTAAAGGCGGGAAACAAGGATTTTTTTTTTTACAAAGTAGCAGAAATTAGGTACAGAAACACAGTAAATGCTTTAATTCAGCTAGCGCACTTGAGTGTGTAGCCTACCAATTAAACTAAGCAAAAACAAACTCTAAAAGTGCAAAAAAAACCCCTCAGAAATACAGGCAGGAATGCAGTAAAACAACTTTACAGAGCTTATTTAGTAAAAGAAACAGAAAAGTCTATAAATACAGAAAAGCAGCTAAAACACACAAACACTTCAGATGCAGTGCAACCTAGAGCACTTGAGGTGTAGCAGTATTAAGGCTATTACAGTTATAATAAATGCTCTGAAATATACTGTATATTTCCAAAACTTATGAGAAGCACAGTCAGAACACAAGGAGGTTCAGGTGAAAGAAAAAAAACTTTTGTTTTACTTTTGGAAAGGGAAAAAGGAGGAAAAGAAGGACTTATCAAATGTTTTCTCTGTATTAGGCAGAATGAGCTAATGACACTAGACTGGGAGGAGTGTCACAGTAGGGGCGGGCAACTGCAAAGCCACCAAATAGCCTACAGACAGCAAGCACTAGAGACACAAATGAAAGTTTTTAAACAGATAAGGATTTGTAAAGATACAGAATAGACAAAGTGCTATATATATATTAAATTTTAAAAGCAGTAATCTGTAAAAATAATAAAAGAAAAATCAAGATACTTATATTTTCAGCTCAGTTGCGGTCAACAACTTATCCAGTCTGCACTGTGTGTAAAAACAGAACCCCTATCAAAGTTAGGGCTTAAATACCAGAACAGCTTTTTTTTTACAGCAACACAAAAGAACCATCCCCCACTAGCCAAAAGATAATTACACAGAGGAAAGGCTTCAGTTAAAACAATAGCCTACAGACAGCAAGCACTAGAGACAGAAATGAAAGTTTTTAAACAGATAAGGATTTGTAAAGATGCAGAATAGACAAAGTGCTATATATAAATATATATATATATATATATATATATATATATATATATATATATATATATATATATATATATATATATATATATATATTAAATTTTAAAAACAGTAATCTGTAAAAATAATAAAAAAAAATCAAGATACTTATATTTTCAGCTCAGTTGCGGTCAACAACTTATGCAGTCTGCACTGTGTGTAAAGACAGAAACCCTATCAAAGTTAGGGCTTAAATACCAGAACAGCTTTTTTTTTTTTTTACAAGAATACAAAAGAACCAGCCCCCACTAGCCAAAAGATAATTACACAGAGGAAAAGCTTCAGTTAAAACAATAGCCTACAGACAGCAAGCACTAGAGACACAAATGAAAGTTTTTAAACAGATAAGGATTTGTAAAGATACAGAATAGACAAAGTGCTATATATATATATATATATATATATATATATATATATATATATATATATATATATATTAAATTTTAAAAACAGTAATCTGTAAAAATAATAAAAAAAAATCAAGATACTTATATTTTCAGCTCAGTTGAGGTCAACAACTTATCCAGTCTGCACTGTGTGTAAAGACAGAAACCCTGTCAAAGTTAGGGCTTAAATATCAGAACAGCTTTTTTTTTTTTTTTTTTTTTTTTTACAAGAACACAAAAGAACCAGCCCCCAATAGCCAAAAGATAATTACACAGAGGAAAGGCTTCAGTTAAAACAATAGCCTACAGACAGCAAGCACTAGAGACACAAATGAAAGTTTTTAAACAGATAAGTGCTATATATATATTAAATTTTAAAAACAGTAATCTGTAAAAATAATAAAAAAAAAATCAAGAAACTTATATTTTCAGCTCAGTTGCAGTCAACAACTTATCCAGTCTGCACTGTGTGTAAAGACAGAAACCTTATCAAAGTTAGGGCTTAAATACCAGAACAGCTTTTTTTTTTTACAAGAACACAAAAAAACCAGCCCCCACTAGCCAGAAGGTAATTACACAGAGGAAAGGCTTCAGTTAAAACAATAGCCTACAGACAGCAAGCACTAGAGACACAAATGAAAGTTTTTAAACAGATAAGGATTTGTAAAGATACAGAATAGACAAAGTGCTATATATATATTAAATTTTAAAAAGAGTAATCTGTAAAAATAATCAAAAAAGAATCAAGATACTTATATTTTCAGCTCAGTTGCGGTCAACAACTTATCCAGTCTGCACTGTGTGTAAAAACAGAAACCCTATCAAAGTTAGGGCTTAAATACCAGAACAGCTTTTTTTTTTTTTTTTTTTGTTACACTAGCCAAAAGATAATTACACAGAGGAAAGGCTTCAGTTAAAACAATAGCCTACAGACAGCAAGCACTAGAGACACAAATGAAAGTTGTTAAACAGATAAGGATTTTTAAAGATACAGAATAGACAAAGTGCTATATATATATATTAAATTTTAAAAACAGTAATATGTAAAAATAATAAAAAAAATCAAGATACTTATATTTTCAGCTCAGTTGCGGTCGACAACTTATCCAGTCTGCACTGTGTGTAAAGACAGAAACCCTATCAAAGTTAGGGCTTAAATACCAGAACAGCTTCTTTTTTTTTACAACAACACAAAAGAACCAGCCCCCACTAGCCAAAAGATAATTACACAGAGGAAAGGCTTCAGTTAAAACAATAGCCTGCAGATAGCAAGCACTAGAGACACAAATGAAAGGTTTTAAACAGATAAGGATTTGTAAAGATACAGAATAGATAAAGTGCTATATATATATTAAATTTTAAAAACATTAATCTGTAAAAATAAAAAATAAAAATCAAGATACTTATATTTTCAGCTCAGTTGCGGTCAACAACTTATCCAGTCTGCACTGTGTGTAAAGACAGAAACCCTATCAAAGTTAGGGCTTAAATACCAGAACAGCTTTTTTTTTTTTTTTTTTTTTACAAGAACACAAAAGAACCAGCCGCCACTAGCCAAAAGATAATTACACAGAGGAAAGGCTTCAGTTAAAACAATAGCCTGCAGATAGCAAGCACTAGAGACACAAATGAAAGTTTTTAAACAGATAAGGATTTGTAAAGATACAGAATAGATAAAGTGCTATATATATTAAATTTTAAAAACAGTAATCTGTAAAAATAATCAAAAAAAATCAAGATACTTATATTTTCAGCTCAGTTGCGGTCAACAACTTATCCAGTCTGCACTGTGTGTAAAGACAGAAACCCTATCAAAGTTAGGGCTTAAATACCAGAACAGCTTTTTTTTTTTTTTTTTTTTTTTTTTTACAAGAACACAAAAGAACCAGCCGCCACTAGCCAAAAGGTAATTACACAGAGGAAAGGCTTCAGTTAAAACAATAGCCTACAGACAGCAAGCACTAGAGACACAAATGAAAGTTTTTAAACAGATAAGGATTTGTAAAGATACAGAATAGACAAAGTGCTATATATATATTAAATTTTAAAAAGAGTAATCTGTAAAAATAATAAAAAAAAAATCAAGATACTTATATTTTCAGCTCAGTTGCGGTCAACAACTTATCCAGTCTGCACTGTGTGTAAAAACAGAAACCCTATCAAAGTTAGGGCTTAAATACCAGAACAGCTTTTTTTTTTTTTTTTGTTACAAGAACACAAAAGAACCAGCCCCCACTAGCCAAAAGATAATTTCACAGAGGAAAGGCTTCAGTTAAAACAATAGCCTACAGACAGCAAGCACTAGAGACACAAATGAAAGTTGTTAAACAGATAAAGATTTTTAAAGATACAGAATAGACAAAGTGCTATATATATATATTAAATTTTAAAAACAGCAAATCTGTAAAAATAATCAAAAAAAATCAAGATACTTATATTTTCAGCTCAGTTGCGGTCAACAACTTATCCAGTCTGCACTGTGTGTAAAGACAGAAACCGTATCAAAGTTAGGGCTTAAATACCAGAACAGCTTTTTTTTTTTATTTTTTACAACAAAAAAGAACCAGCCCCCACTAGCCAAAAGATAATTACACAGAGGAAAGGCTTCAGTTAAAACAATAGCCTGCAGATAGCAAGCACTAGAGACACAAATGAAAGTTTTTAAACAGATAAGGATTTGTAAAGATACAGAATAGATAAAGTGCTATATATATATTAAATTTTAAAAACATTAATCTGTAAAAATAAAAAATAAAAATCAAGATACTTATATTTTCAGCTCAGTTGCGGTCAACAACTTATCCAGTCTGCACTGTGTGTAAAGACAGAAACCCTATCAAAGTTAGGGCTTAAATACCAGAACAGCTTTTTTTTTTTTTTTTTTTACAAGAACACAAAAGAACCAGCCCCCACTAGCCAAAAGATAATTACACAGAGGAAAGACTTCAGTTAAAACAATAGCCTACAGACAGCAAGCACTAGAGACACAAATGAAAGTTGTTAAACAGATAAGGATTTTTAAAGATACAGAATAGACAAAGTGCTATATATATATATATATATATATATATATATATATATATATATATATATATTAAATTTTAAAAACAGTAATCTGTAAAAATAATAAAAAAAAATCAAGATACTTATATTTTCAGCTCAGTTGCGGTCAACAACTTATCCAGTCTGCACTGTGTGTAAAGACAGAAACCCTATCAAAGTTAGGGCTTAAATACCAGAACAGCTTTTTTTTTATTTTTTACAAGAACACAAAAGAACCAGCCCCCTCAAGCCAAAAGATAATTACACAGAGGAAAGGCTTCAGTTAAAACAATAGCCTACAGACAGCAAGCACTAGAGACACAAATTAATTTTTTTAAACAGATAAGCATTTGTAAAGCTACAGAATAGACAAAGTGCTATATATATATTAAATTTTAAAAACAGTAATCTGTAAAAATAATAAAAAAAAATCAAGATACTTATATTTTCAGCTCAGTTGAGGTCAACAACTTATCCAGTCTGCACTGTGTGTAAAGACAGAAACCCTGTCAAAGTTAGGGCTTAAATATCAGAACAGCTTTTTTTTTTTTTTTTTTTTTTACAAGAACACAAAAGAACCAGCCCCCAATAGCCAAAAGATAATTACACAGAGGAAAGGCTTCAGTTAAAACAATAGCCTACAGACAGCAAGCACTAGAGACACAAATGAAAGTTTTTAAACAGATAAGGATTGTAAAGATACAGAATAGACAAAGTGCTATATATATATTAAATTTTAAAAACAGTAATCTGTAAAAATAATCAAAAAAAAATCAAGATACTTATATTTTCAGCTCAGTTGTGGTCAACAACTTATCCAGTCTGCACTGTGTGTAAAGACAGAAACCCTATCAAAGTTAGGGCTTAAATACCAGAACAGCTTTTTTTTTTTTTACAAGAACACAAAAGAACCAGCCCCCACTAGCCAAAAGATAATTACACAGAGGAAAGGCTTCAGTTAAAACAATAGACTACAGACAGCAAGCGCTAGAGACACAAATGAAAGTTTTTAAACAGATAAGGATTTGTAAAGATACAGAATAGACAAAGTGCTATACATATATTAAATTTTAAAACCAGTAATCTGTAAAAATAAAAAAAAAATTAAGATACTTATATTTTCAGCTCAGTTGCTGTCAACAACTTATCCAGTCTGCACTGTGTGTAAAGACAGAAACCCTATCAAAGTTTGGGCTTAAATACCAGAACAGCTTTTATTTTTTATTTTTATAAGAACACAAAAGAACCAGCCCCCACTAGCCAAAAGATAATTACACAGAGGAAAGGCTTCAGTTAAAACAATAGCCTACAGACAGCAAGCACTAGAAACAGAAATGAAAGATTTTAAACAGATAAGGATTTGTAAAGATACAGAATAGACAAAGTGCTATATATATATTAAATTTTAAAAACAGTAATCTGTAAAAATAATAATAAAAAAATCAAGATACTTATATTTTCAGCTCAGTTGCGGTCAAGAACTCTGCACTGTGTGTAAAGACAGAAACCCTATCAAAGTTAGGGCTTAAATACCAGAACAGCTTTTTTTTTTTTTTTACAAGAACACAAAAGAACCAGCCCCCACTAGCCAAAAGATAATTACACAGAGGAAAGGCTTCAGTTAAAACAATAGCCTACAGACAGCAAGCACTAGAAACACAAATGAAAGTTTTTAAACAGATAAGGATTTGTAAAGATACAGAATAGACAAAGTGCTATATATATATTAAATTTTAAAAAGAGTAATCTGTAAAAATAATCAAAAAAAATCAAGATACTTATATTTTCAGCTCAGTTGCGGTCAACAACTTATCCAGTCTGCACTGTGTGTAAAAACAGAAACCCTATCAAAGTTAGGGCTTAAATACCAGAACAGCTTTTTTTTTTTTTTTTTTGTTACAAGAACACAAAAGAACCAGCCCCCACTAGCCAAAAGATAATTACACAGAGGAAAGGCTTCAGTTAAAACAATAGCCTACAGACAGCAAGCACTAGAGACACAAATGAAAGTTTTTAAACAGATAAGGATTTGTAAAGATACAGAATAGATAATGTGCTATATATATATATTAAATTTTAAAAACAGTAATCTGTAAAAATAAAAAATAAAAATCAAGATACTTATATTTTCAGCTCAGTTGCGGTCAACAACTTATCCAGTCTGCACTGTGTGTAAAGACAGAAACCCTATCAAAGTTAGGGCTTAAATACCAGAACAGCTTTTTTTTTTTATTTTTTACAAGAACACAAAAGAACCAGCCCCCACTAGCCAAAAGATAATTACACAGAGGAAAGGCTTCAGTTAAAACAATAGCCTGCAGATAGCAAGCACTAGAGACACAAATGAAAGTTTTTAAACAGATAAGGATTTGTAAAGATACAGAATAGATAAAGTGCTATATATATATATATATTAAATTTTAAAAACAGTAATCTAAAAATAAAAAATAAAAATCAAGATACTTATATTTTCAGCTCAGTTGCGGTCAACAACTTATCCACTCTGCACTGTGTGTAAAGACAGAAACCCTGTCAAAGTTAGGGCTTAAATATCAGAACAGCTTTTTTTTTTTTTTTTTTTTTTTTTACAAGAACACAAAAGAACCAGCCCCCACTAGCCAAAAGATAATTACACAGAGGAAAGGCTTCAGTTAAAACAATAGCCTACAGACAGCAAGCACTAAAGACACAAATGAAAGTTTTTAAACAGATAAGGATTTGTAAAGATACAGAATAGACAAAGTGCTATATATATATATATATTAAATTTTAAAAACAGTAATCTGTAAAAATAATCAAAAAAAATCAAGATACTTATATTTTCAGCTCAGTTGCGGTCAACAACTTATCCAGTCTGCACTGTGTATAAAGACAGAAACCTTATCAAAGTTAGGGCTTAAATACCAGAACAGCTTTTTTTTTTTTTTTTTTTTTTTTACAAGAACACAGAAGTACCAGCCCCCACTAGCCAGAAGGTAATTACACAGAGGAAAGGCTTCAGTTAAAACAATAGCCTACAGACAGCAAGCACTAGAAACACAAATGAAAGTTTTTAAACAGATAAGGATTTGTAAAGATACAGAATAGACAAAGTGCTATATATATATATTAAATTTTAAAAAGAGTAATCTGTAAAAATAATCAAAAAAGAATCAAGATACTTATATTTTCAGCTCAGTTGCGGTCAACAACTTATCCAGTCTGCACTGTGTGTAAAAACAGAAACCCTATCAAAGTTAGGGCTTAAATACCAGAAAAGCTTTTTTTTTTTTTTTTTTTGTTACAAGAACACAAAAGAACCAGCCCACACTAGCCAAAAGATAATTACACAGAGGAAAGGTTGT